>NC_037669.1:5210657-5350475 GCF_003255815.1 Theropithecus gelada | reverse complement strand
TCAGGAAACAACAGGTGCTGGAGAGGATGTGGAGAAATAGGAACACTTTTACACTGTTGGTGGGATTGTAAACTAGTTCAACCATTATGGAAAACAGTATGGCGATTCCTCGAGAAAAGTTTCTTAATTGGGCAACTGAAAAACTAATTTTAATCCTCCATTTTTTTTTAATTGCTGGAATTTTCTGAAACTGTACTCCTTTTCTGGCAACTGCCTCCTTCACAATCACATGATTATCATGGGGATTACAAGTTAGTATCACAGCTGCTCCTTGCTTCATCAAAGGTAAGTTAGTAGGGTGACCACAGAGTGGCTAGGCTTAGTCCTAGACTAGACAATGAATCCTTTGCATAAGGTTTTCAAACTAGAAGCTAGAGCATGTTATCATTCTTACAGATGATTCAAACTACAGAATCTAAATCTCAGGAACTGGTGAAGGCTGTTTTGTTTTGTTTTGTTTTGTTTTGCTACATAGAGAAATTTTGTCTAGAGCTAGAGACACAGAATGGAAGAGCCTCACGGCTTTCAGTAACCTGATTCTGTATTTTTTGAGTCTGAACTACAGTCTAATCATTGGTTCACAACCAACATGAATTCAACCAGCTTAAGATGAGTTTGCCACTATTACAACTCAGTCCCAAGAGTCATTTTCTGCCAAGAATTCTAATAAATAAAGATTAAGATACAACAATGTAGTAAAACATATTTAAAGATTAAGTCATTGCATATAAGAGCCACGATTTTTATGTAAATAATGTAAATAACAAACAGAGGATCTCTAACAGAAAATGGCATTTATTTGGGAATAGAGAAATGCAGTGGGAAAATGTGTGCCATAGTAAACTCTGTGTGTATTCAGAGAGGTAAAGGAAGATAAAGATATTTAAAGGAAAAAATGAGGAAGACTATATCATTGTTTTGAAATAATTATCCTTGGCTAAAAATATCAATAACAAGGATAACTCTAGTTTGATGTTGGTCTGGCAGTTCTCGGGCAGATGTTTTTGCAGAGGTATTTTTGTGTAAGGTTGCAAATAGGCTTTGTGGAACGTTGTGGTTTTTGCAGTCTTCTGTGATAGTTTTTGTCATCAGGCCTGTAAGCATATAAATCCTCTCTTCAAGGCTTTTGGTGGCTCTACTTATCAAGATTTTTTAAAAAACAATATGGGCTCCATTTTCATTCTGACGACTTTCAGATATAATTTAGTACTATCAAGAAAATTGTTACTTCATAATATAAAGCTTGATATCCATGCTTCTCTAAATTTTTTATGTAAAAATGATTTTTGTGTTAACATTAGTATTTAATTTTCTTAATAAAGTTACCTTAGTAATAACGGCATAGAAATATTGGAAATCCATTACTAATACAACGTACATGCTTAACTCCGCGCGAGTATGTGTGTGTGTATAAAATAAGAATGCTAATTTTAGTTCCCTATACTACTCTACAAAATTAAATTTTCTATTAAAGATATAATTGCAACTGAAAGCATTTTAAATTAGAACATTTAATGCTATATTTCCAGTGTTTTACACTGGGGCCTCAACATTAACCTTGCAGTTAACATACTTAATTAGTTGTCTTATATAAAGCTTATTAAAAATGTAAGCTTTTACTCTAATCTCTGCTCCATTTTACTCTCAGCGTCTCATACCATACTCAGAATAGTGAATTAAATGGCAATAAAATCTTTTACATTGTGTCTATAACCACTAACCTTTCAACGATGATTTCTAAACGGAACCATGTATCTGAGTGATCAATTATTTTATAAGAAGGCACTCTGATGGTTTCTGTTCAATAATCTTCTTGTAACCAATACCCTTTAATATATGTCTATACTGGTAGTTGGAATGCAAATATTATGCCAATAAATTTACACTTCCTATAATCTCTTTTTTTTCTAAAAACAAATGTTATTATATCCTATTGGCTATTGATGCTTTACATATTGATAGAAATGACTTTTACATGGATATTATATTAAAAACATAATAAAAGGTAATATATTATTGTAATTTTTATATATAAAGCACAAACCTTTTCCTGAATACAGAGAAAATTTGGAGAAATTTATCTTATGATTGTCTTTCACATACCTGAAAAATGTGAAAGTGATTTCCTCCAAGGCAAAGGCTGAAATGTATCTTTATTATTTCTTACTTTCGGTAAAGTTGTGCAACAGCTGGTATTTTGAGAAAAGAAACAAAATGATGATCATAAACATAAGATGTCTTAAATATAAGTCTACATATGAATATATGTATAAACATATAGAAATAAAATTATGAATAAAATATTTTCTATTTTAAAAGGCTTTCTGAAAATAGGCCTTTAACAATTATTAGCAACAATTTTATTTTGGTAGTAGCACTACTTCTGGAGGGGTGTATTTTTTCTGGTTCTTGCATTTCTGCTGGCATTGGGGACATGCAGCTGAGAATTGTCATGTCAATAACCATAATACAGTCTACATTAATCTGGTGGGTTTTTTTTTAGAAAACTGAGTAGAATGATAATCAAATTTAAAGAATTTTAAAATGAGCACTTATAAAGTATAAAAGAGAAAATTGTTGAGAACACTCTTGATACTTCCAATTTTCAAGGTCTGGTTATATTCAATTTTGCTACAATTCTATGAACTATTCAGTGACTCTGAATATAATCTTTTTACATTCCTGTTTATTTATATCTATTTCTATATCTATGCATAAGTAAGCATGAATCTATTATTATGTCTTATCAACACCTTTTTAGTAGATAAAAATATTTGAAAAATATACTTTAAGTCCTGAAAGTAGTTAGTTTAGTGGTATCTTAATTGTAGGTTACATATATTGTTGGATATTTTAATACTGCATGTCAGTATGTGTGAATGATTTTACAATCACACATTCCTTTTAATATTAAAAACTTGTGAATTTTCATGAAACTTTCTGGTGGTATGGAAAATATAAACACAATTTGTAGCATTTAAAATAGTTCTGTGGTATCTTTTTACAGTGGGAACTTGGAAGAATATTTTAATTATAATAATATTAATCCTATGTTTTAAAATAATAAGATGGGGATTTATAACAAAAGGAACATAGACATTTATAACAATCTCTACATATATAACTGTCTATATCTGGGGCTCTATTATATTGGACACAAACCAGTAGATTCAGATTAGTAAAAGTAAAATTATTGGTAAATCTACATTATATGATTATGACCAGAATTCAATTAAGATATCAGAAGAAAATAGGTTCACTATCATAATATCAAGCCATTTGGCAAACTTTAAGTGATGTGAAATTTTGGAATTCCAGTTAGACCCATGGACAAGTCTATGACACTCAATACTCAATGTTACAATTCTGTGAATGATCCAGAATCATTAATGCTTAAAATTTGGAAAAAAAACGTATTTTTATGTTAAAATATGTGCTAACTGGACAGCTGGAAATCATTCAACTTTTGTATAGATTACATTTTATATCTTTGTCTTATAAATTTATATAATATGTAAAATGCGGCCAGGCATCGTGGCTCATGTCTGTAATCCCAGCATTTTGGGAGGCCAGGACTGGTGGATCGCTTGGGCCAGGAGTTTGAGACAAGCTTGGGCAACATGACAAAACCCCGTCTCTGCTAAAAATACAACAGCAACAAAAATTAGCTGGTGTAGTGGCTGAGGCACAATAATCACTTGAATGGGAGGCAGTTGCAGTGAGTTGAGCTAGCACCACTGCACTCCAGCCTGGGTGACAGAGTAAGACACTGTCAAAACAAAAAAAAAAAACAAAAAAATTCTTAGATATAACATTGGATATACATTATATATACATTCTATATATTTACATACTAGCAAAATAAAATAAACTATGTATAATACTATACAAATTATATCTATAAACTGTGTGCTGTGTCTAACTTTAAGCATTTTATATAAAGTGGGAGGAGCTGCCTAATATATCCCTAAACACAGTTATTGTAATCATATTTAAGACTTATTCCAGTAAATATTTACTAAGGCTTTGCTGTATTAAAAATTGTTATTCTTTATGAAGGAAAAGGTAAGATTGTAATCCATTGTTATCAGCCTCAAAGATGCTTAAGACATAATTGGACAGAACTATAAAATAATATTTAAATAACAATGTATCCCAGTTCAAAATCTTTTTTGTTCTTTTTTTATTCGCCTTCTATAACACAAGACAATACTATCTTTTTGAATAATTCAATTTAAAATGCTAGGCTTAAAATTTGAATTAACTCCAACATGAGTTTATAAATTCAACATGGTTTCATTAGTAATAATAAAGAGCACATTTGTTTTGTTTTCTTGTTTTTAATTTTCTTTGGTTTTTGTAATGTTTTGGAGCTAAACATGTTAATTTCAGATTTATATGAACAAATAAGGACTAATCAGGAAGACTCTGAAGGAGAAGAAATGAAGACAAACTGTACCAAAAAAATCAAGAAAATAATCTCATTTTAAATAGCAACAAAAAATAGGGATAAATTTAAGTAATATAGTGAAAGATTTGTATACTGAAAACTATACATATTGATATATGATATGAAGCTGTACTACTGATGAAAGAAATTGAAAAAAGACACAAATGAATGGATATATATCCCATGTTCATGGATTGGAAAAATTATTTTTTAAATGTTCATACTTCCCAAAATAATACGTAGATTCAATGCAATCCTATCAAAATTCTAAGCTTCTTTCACAGGAATAAAAATAAAAATTCAAAATATTTATTGAACAAAAAGACACTAACTAGCCAAAGCAATTCTGAGCAAGAACATGGTGGAAAGCGTCACATTTCCTAAATTGTATTATAAAGCTAATCAAAAATACATAGTAATCAAAACAGCTTGGTACTGCCATACACTCACATAGAGCAATAGAAGAGAAGAGAGAGCCTAGACATAAACCATGCTTATCAATTAATCAACTAGTCTTTGCCAAGAGCACAAAGAATATATACTAGGGAAAGAACAGTCACTTCAATAAATGGTATTAGAAGAACTGAGTATCGACAAAGAAAAAAATTAAAGTGGACCTTCATCATATATCATACCCAAAAATAAAATCAACATGAATTGTAGACTTAATTGTAAGCCCTAAAACCTTAAAACTCCTAGAAGGAAATATATTAAAAAGTTTTGACATTGGTTTTGGCAATTACCTTTTGGCTATGACTCCAAAAGCACACGCCAAAAAATGCAAAAATCGATTAAGTGGGAGTACACCAAACTAAAAGGCTTCTGCACAGAAAAAGAAGAAAACATGATGAAATGACAACCTATGGATTGACAGAAAATATTTGCAAGCCATATATCTGATAAGAGGTTAATATTAAAAATATATAAGGAACACATACACACTCAGAGCCAATAAAAAAAAAATAACCTGGGTTTAAAATAGACATGAATAGTAGACATTTTCTCAAAGAAGAAATACAAATGGCCAAGAGGTATATGAAAAATGCTCAACATTCTAATCATCAGTAGTTTTCATTAAATAAAAACTACAGTGGGGTATCACTTTACACCTGTTAGGATGGCCATTATAAAAATACAAAAGATAATGAGTTTTGGTGGGAATGTGGAGAAAAGGGAATTCTAGTATACTGATTTGGGGAATGCAAATTAATATAGCCATTAGGGAAACAGTGTGGAGTTTCCTCACTGTTAAAAATAGAACTACCCTATGACCCAGGAATGTCACTTCTGGCTTTATATCCAAAAAATTTGAAATCAGCGTGTCAAGGAAATAGATGCACTTCTACGTTCATGGCTGCATATTTACAATAGCCAATGTATGGCAACAATCTAAGTACCTGGTAAATAGATGGAGAAAGAAATTGTGAAATATTACTCAGCCCTTATAAAGAAGCCAATTCTGCCATCTGAAACTTGAGTGAAACTGGAGGACATTATGTCAAGTGAAATAAGCCAGACCGAGAAAGAAAAATACTGTCTAATCTCACCTATATCTGGAATCTAAAAAAGTCAAATGTATAGAAGCAGAAAGTAGAATGGTAGTTAACAATGGTGTGGGGATGGAGAGATGTTAGTCAAAGGGTACAAAGTTTCAGTTAGGTAGAATGAGTAAGTTCTAGAGATTTAATGTATAGCATAATGACTATAGTTAATAATGTTATATTATGTACTTGAAATTTACTAAAAGAGTAGATCTTAAATGTTTTCACCACAAGCACAAGATCAATATGTAAGAGGATGGATATGGGTTAATGAGCTTGGCTGTAGTAATAATATCACTACATACAATACAGCATGTCACCATTATATCTACAATGCTGTACACCTTAAATATATACACATTTTAATAAAAACGGTAGAAATTAATATTATAAAGCCAAATGAATGAAAGAGAAGGCCAAAAATTGAGGGAAAACTGAGTAATAATCTTGAAAAAAATAAAATTACATTTGTAAGTCAAAAGGACACGTTTTAAATGAAGAAAAAAAGTAGAAAATAAAATAATAAAAATAAAAACGATGGGAGAATGTCTTCATAGTACTGAAATAGAAAGTCTTTTCTAATAATATTAAAATTCTGAAGATATATATGAAAATATTGATAATCATGACTTCATAAAAGTCAAGAACTTCTACGTGTTACTTCACACCATGCACCTATTCAAAAGAGAAAACACGAAACTTGAAATTAAAAGGTGTTTGTATCTCATGCTTTGTTAAAGAGATAATATCTAATTACATGAAGAGTTTCTAGAAGTCAATGAGAAAAGGTTCAAAACTCTTACTACAAATGAGCAAAACTATAGAATATTCAGTCACAGATAAATGTAGCTGTTCTTTAAACAGATGAAGAAATGTTCAACCTCACTTCTAATAAGATAAAATTACATTTAAAATTACACCAAGCCACTCTCTTCCCAAATACATAATATATTGATTCAAATCCCATAGTGAGATTACATAATACCTTGGTGAGGCTGTGAGGAAACAGGAAGTTTTATATATTTCCATTTGCATATTAAATTTCTACCATCTCTATGTAGAAAATATGACAATATCTTTCACAATTAAAAATGTGTATAACCTTTTAATCTGCATGTCTACTTCTGCTTGTTCTCCTGGGAAATGACTTCAATAGGTTTCCATTAAAGTAGTCTTTAAATATTAAGTTATTTGTAATATGCTATTAAGAAGGCACTGGTTAAATAATTATGGATTCCCATAAAGTGGAAAATATGTTTCTGTACAAAATAATGAGAAATGTATATATTAGTATTTGTATACTACTATTAAATGAAGAAAGTGAGGTACAGAAGTGTGTGATTGTATGCTACTTTATGTGTAATAAGGGGGAATAGATTTTACATCCTTTGTCACATGTAGATATAGACAAAATCAAAAAATAGAGGCAGAAAAATAATTAACTTTTTGTATGCTTAGGTAGATGTGGATGTTAAGTAGAGGTGGGGTTCAGGATAGATTTTTCACTAAGTATAATGATGATTTAATATATGTAATATGTAATATATACATGTACATGTTATATGTGCATATATAGAGAGATATGACACACACGTATACACACCACAAAACCCACATATATATGATGTTTAAATGCAGAAACCCCTGAAAGATAAGATTTGAAATTTTACCTGGTCATATGAAAATGATTCTTTCACTCTTTGTTGGAATAATTATCTCTAACACAAAGGAAATATCCATGTAGCCAATCTAGCATTCTCTCTCATAGTGACTGAGAATTTAGCTTTGCTGTCTCCATGTTCTTGATATGATGCCAATGTTTTGACAGTGGGTTTGGTAATGAAAAGATTGCCGTGGGCTTGAACCCTGGATGTGTGTATATGGCAGGACATTATGGACTCATTCCAGGCGCACTGGGGAAAAATCCATCTGCACAATAGGAAACACAGACTGAGACATCTATATTTGCACATGCTGAATCGCCCCAGATTTTTCCCAATATTTCAGTATGTTTTGTATATTTCCTCAGTCATTAAGGAACATGTTTGAGCTAGGCTTTTAAAGTTTGTTGAAACAAAGGGCACAGAGCCCTTGATAAGTATTTATTTCTACAATAAACTATAACCTTTTTCAATCATAAGAAACCAGCACTCTCTATTTTTGCTTCAATATGGAAAATTGTGTATATTCATTATATGAGAAATTTGTAAAAGACGCTCCAAATTACAGTGTTATAGAATGCAGCCACAATGACGTATTTGACACTGAGAGAACAGCAATGCCAAGTTCTTATAGAAATGCCCCTTGAGCAATATACAATACTTGATAGTGTGCTCAGCACATTATATAATTTTTTTCTTTTATGGCATATTTTGCATAAAGAAAATTTTCTATTACAGTAGATGCTCTTCAGTGATTGCTGTTATAACAATAATACCTCCTATAATGGGCTATTTTATAATCCATGACACTATTTTATTCATAATATCTCATTTGTTCCTTGCTGAGGTTAATAGCATTTTTAAGAAGACGAAATTAACTTAAGGAATGTCTGTGGCTTGACCAAAGCCAAATATGAAATAAATATAGATATAGAGACTTGAACCTAGATTTTCAGACATCTAATTCTGCACCCTTTTATATTTTGTTAGGTCTTCAAAAAATGACACATTCCAAAATGCTCTAAATTTTTCACTAGATACAGGGTGTCTCACGAGGGTACCATACACCTTAAATTTTAATCACTGATGTTACTCTGCAAGGGCGTCTTTGAAAGTTGTTGTATTTGGGAATGAGGGTGTTATCATTATTATTTTCTTGTGAAAGGAACTTTACTCCTGCCCTACAATTGCCTGTGCCTTTAAGTACCTTAAAACACCAAAGGCCCTGAATCCATACCATCATAAAGTAGGCTGCTAATTTGAATATCGCTTAGGAACTCTGAATACCCTTCTCATCATCCACCTCAATTATAGCCAAGTGAAAACGACAGGAAAGTGCCTCTCAGGCACTAGAACCAGAGAAGGCCTCAGGCGGGAGTTCCTGTGATGCCTGCACAGCTGTATTGGGTAAAAGCTATGTACTAATAATTTCTGCATATGTCTTCTAAATATTTTTTTAATTCACGTCTGCCTTTGTGTATTCTTTATTACTGAAGACAGAGGACTTGTCCGTTAGCTTTAGCTCAGTGGACTATGAGATGTCATCTGCTGTCCCAGTAGAGAGGTAAACAGAAGGCAAACGTCCTGGAATTTGAGCTTGTTTGGTAATTGGGTGAAATTCGGAATCTTATAATGTGTTAGAATCAGTATCAGTATACCCCTTGACAGCTTCATTGCCAGAAGTGTGGACTGTGAACGGATTAAAGTTAATTATATAGACACAGAAACTTATATTATTGGGATATGGAAGTGTCCTCAAACACACACACACACTCTCTCTCTCTCTCTCTCTCTCTCTCTCTTTCTCTCATATGCATTTTCCAGAATACTTTGTAAATAGTTATGAAAATATGGCCATTTTCTGCCCAAGGAATTTAAAGAAGAATTGGTTGAAGCTTCCAGAAAATTATTTTCTACCCTCCTTCACTTTTCCTGTATCCTGCTGGAACACTAAAAGACTTCTTGACCACGTGTCTACTTTGAATACAAGCCAGACACTCCAGTGGAAGGAGGGAGAGAAGAACTGGATGTCCCTGCTAACAAAGTTACTGGCAGCTCAGCTCCCTCTGGACATGTATCGTTTCAGTTTTTAGCTCATTAGCTACAGACTCACGAGACTGCCATATTCCCCTTGCTACTCTCGGATTTCCAGAGCTCAGGATAAAAATGTATCTGCAGGAAAAAAAGTTAAACGAGTGTAAGAATATTCAGTGACTTAAGGGAGGAAGAGCAAGTAGCTCCTACAGAGACAGGTGCATAGGTAGTTTATTTTAAACTCATGACCTCTGTGGTCTGAACCCCTAGGTTTGTGACTCAGCTTCACCTATTATTATCTGGATGACACTGACTAAGTTATTTATACTCTTCTTGTCTCAGTTTCTCCACATGTAATTTTGATATAATAATCATACCAACTTCAATTGTTGCTGTGAAAAATAGGTAAAGTTATATCTTTAAAGTAATTACAATGGCTTCTGACATAAAATTAATATTCAACAAATATTGATAGTTATAAATATTATTAATAGTTAACAGAATAGGCAGAAGAGAATTTCAATGAAAAGAAAACTCTCAAAGATATATAACTTAAAAGCAAAAAAATAATCTTTCTGGAACTGAAAAGTAAAAACTCATCATCAGGGACAGAAGTAGGATATAAGATGAGCAAGAGGAAGATATTTCTCACAGAAGAGGGCAACATGTGAGACAGCAGAAAGAGTTTACCAATATGATAAATAAGCGAATAATAATGACTACTTTGTGGGATGTTTGTTATAAGATTTTAACAAAATAATACATATAAAGTGGTTATCATATTACTTTGCAATTAATAACCTCTCATTAAACATTATTTATTAATTGGCTAGATAAAGGCTTCAGTTTTAAAATTGCTAATAGTTTCTAAATTCACAGCCATATTAATCGAGGGAAAAGACATGGATATTAATATTTCTTGATTAAATCCTAAATGCATATCTATAATGGGCAAAATTTTAATAACTTCTAAAATAGAAAAAAAAATTGCACTGTTGTGACTAGCATTTTTAGCCCCAGAAAATTTTTTCCTTTCTTTTAGCAGCAGTTCAAATGGAAGAAAACCATCCAAGAATAGACTAGAGTCTGGAAATATTCAAAAAAAGAAAAGTGAAGCAAGATATTTTCTATCTGATATTAACATTTTCTATAATGTTACTGCTAAAAATGTGCATTATTTACATTGAAATTATTTTTAAAAAATCATTAAAAATAACTAAATTATACAGTTATAAACCAAGGCATTTATCTAAGCAATATATGGCAAAGATGATTTTTCAAATTTGTGGAAAATGATGGTGATTTTAGAAATTTTTTAGCATAATTTGCCATTCATTTGAAAGTTATAAAAAATGAAAGAGGGAGGTCCTTATAGAATAAATGAATATTTATGTTTTAAAAAACAAACAAACATTTGAAAATTACTTTAAAATAATCATTTACACTCTGAAAGAATATTTTATTAGGCAAGGGTCATGAGTCAAAGTCATGGGTGAAGCATATTTGGTACATGAAAAAAGTTACATAAAATTTCACCATAACCACAGTCTAAGGAAAAAAATGGAGAAATTGTTTACAAGATATGTATTAGAGATTATTATTCCTAATAGTCAACTAATTCAAACAGAATAGGCAAATAGCCTCTATATGGGAGATTGGGCATCCTTCTTTGGGAAAATGCTTGTCTAATAGATGGATTTCAATTTGGCATAGTCCAGGGAAATAGCCTGGTGCCTGTACCATCACACCAAGATGAGGCCTATCTCTCTATGCTTCCCATACAGTTCCCAGGGCTTTATGGAGCTTACTAGTGCCTCAATACCAAACAAAGAATGGTGGTCAAGTCAACAGGCATTCCAATACATTTTTCTACATAAATGACAGATAACAAAAGAGATAACTTGAGAAAATTCAAGATTAGTGCAGAATTTTAACGGAACTATTAGATTCAAGGTCTGCAAAATCTAAGAGAAGATATTGCATCTATAAAAAATGCTGTTAAAGAAAAACTTTTTAAAAAATGCACAATTTTGGAAATTGCACAGCTGATTACAAACACTGAAGGGTTAGAAGATAAAAAATGAAAGTAATAGTTTGGAATATAGAACTAAAATGTAGACAAATGGAAAACAAGAGAAAAAATAGACAGTACTACAATAAATCAAATATTCAATTAATAGGAGCTTCTGAAAATACTACAGAGAAAAGCTGTTAGGAGATTATCAAAGAAAAATATATAACAGTTCCTCCCTTAACCACGAGAAATACATTCTAAGATTCCCTATAGTTGCCTAAAACCAAGAACATTATAGAACACAATTGTTGTCAATCAGAACTCATTTCTATTTATGTCTTTCACCTAAAAATTGAATGTCTTTTTCATCATAAGTAAACACTTAACCATGCACTGTGGTCATAACTTTTACAGTTTGAGGTGTGACAGTAACACTAGGATGAATTATTTTTTCCTTCTTCATAATTTCACAAATATATTTGTTCTCTTCACTTAACAACCTATGACTGTTCAAATATAAGCCAGGTACTAAATTATCTAAGAGATAATCGCTAAGTGATTATTTCTAATCACTGAACAATCTATGATTTTTTTTTTCTTTTAGTCAAGAACTTTTATTTTTTCACTTAAAGAAAGCACTTTAAGACTTCTCTTTGGCATAAGTGAATGATCAGCATCATTACTCTTGTGTTTTGGGGTCATGATTAAGTAAAATGAAGGCTTCTTGAATATAAACGTTGAGGGATACTGTGAGGGTTGATCTGGATAATCTAGAGAGCTAAACAAGTGACTAACAGTTTGATCTGTTTACAGCATGGCTACACTGGACAAGGGATGACTGACATCCTGAACAGGAAATTTAAAACTTACAAATCATTTATTTTTGGAAATTTTCAGTTAGTATTTTCAGACTTCGGTTGACCTCAGGAAACTGAAACCATCAAAAGCATAACCACAGATAATAGGGGACTACTGCATAAGAAAATGCATTAAAACTGAAAAGCATGAATTTTCAGACTGAAAAATTTCAGACTGTTTCTAACTCAGTAAATTAAAATAAACAAAATGAATAAAAACATCAACCTCAAAGTTTACCCTTATTAAATTTCAACAACTAGGAGATTGAAAGAATATCCTAAAAAACAGCAAAAGTGAGAAAGAGAAAATCTTTCCGACATAAATCTTACTTACCCTGTTAATTTTTATCATTTGTTAGGTAAGTAAATTTACAGTTACATACAGTCTCAGATTTTTATATTTATTTGTTGGATTGTCTGTTATTTAACATTATCCCTTCCACTTCACATTCTCCTATACATCTTGTGGGATAAAATTGTGAATGAGATTTTCTAGACCTTCTTGCCAGTAAAATTTGAGTTAGATGCTGCCTTTGATGTACTATTATGGGAGCAGTGGGCAGATGCGAGGACAGCGAGAACAAAGTTTACAGTGGATTCTGTGCTAATTGCTCCAAATCACTCATTTTGGTTCTTTAAGCAACAAACTCCTTACACCTCAGTTCTCCTGGAACCCGCAAACTGATTTTACCTTGAAGTTTGCTCTTCCAGCTTTGGCATGCTTGGTATCTAGATTGCTTTGTTTTCCTGATGATGCCCTCTGTAACACATATCCCATGCAAACATTCCTAGGAAGATTAAATGAAGAAGAGAGGAAGAGAAGGAGGAAGGAAGGGAGGGAGGGAGGGAGGGAGGGAAAAAATAAGGAAGTTTATTTATTTATTTATTTATTTATTTATTTATTTATTGGAGATGCAGTCTCGCTCTGTCACCCAGGTTGGAGTGCAGTGGCACAATCTCGGCTCACTGCAACCTCCGTCTCCAAGGTTTAACCAATTCTCTTGCCTCAGCCTCCTGAGTAGCTGGGACTACAGGCACACACCGCCATGCCCGGCTAATTTTTTGTATTTTTAGTAGAGACGGAGTTTCACCGTGTTGCCCAGGCTGGTCTAGAACTCCTGAGCTCATGCAGGCCTTCCAAAGTGCTAGGATTACAGGAGTGAGCCACCACGCCCAGCAAAAATAAGGTAATTTTAAATATCAAAGGTAGAGAGGTTGCTCAATAAAGGAAATACAATCATAAAAATATTTAAATTTTTCTGTGAATAATATGTAGTCATAAGGATGAACCATGGATATCATTTTAACCTAAAATTCTTTGTGTGTACATATGTGTGTGTATATATATATAGTGTGTAATAAGAAAAGGGAAGGGAATGTAAATTAGATAATTTCTCATCTTGCAAAATTGGAAGACAATAAACAGTGTTCGGTATTGAAAAACCAAAAAATAGTATTAAAAACATTTTAATGCAGAAGTAAATATTTGAAGAACTATCTAAATAAATAACAACTTGACATACTTCCTTGTCATTTTCCATCACCTAATCACCATTAACATATAATTTATTAATTAGTTGAAGCTTTTTTGTTTGTTTCTTTTTTGGTAGAGTTCCCTCCCTTGAATGTTTTGTTTCTGAAAGCAGAAAAGTTAGCTGTTTTATTCTTTGCTGCATTTCATATCCATGTACTAAGAATAGCACCTGGCATTCCATAAGTATTTGGTGAATAAATGAATGCCTGAAAAGGTAAAAGTGGTTGCCTATGGGAAATATGAGTCAAAGTGTGGCTTAGGCCAAATACGGCTTCTTTTCATTATAAGGCAAGTAACATGTTTGAAATTTAAAATTATGTATGTATATGTTTATAATAAAATTGTAAATATATTTTGAAAAGATTGTTTACCTATGAAATGTCCAGCTAACTGAAAAAAAAAAAAAAAACAGGTTATGAGGCAGTGTGTAATTTACAAGAAAATAAACGTAATAGCCTCAAAATCTCTGCATATATACATAAAGGACACAGGAAAAGTGTAGCGGAGTGCACACTCAACGGTTAATATTGATCACTCCCAAGAGATGGAGCTGGACTGTGGTAAAGATAACTGAAAAGTTTTTGTGTTTGTATGCATATCTCTACTGCTTAATTTTTTGCAAATTTCATGAGTCACTCTTTTAATTATATAAATGCAACATTCAATTGTGTTTCTAAAAATATTTTTCTTTAGGATCCCTGGAATGATGACATAACTTTTGTTACTTCATGTCTTTGTAAAAGTCTTTAATTTATTCCAGACTTCTCCCTGATTTCAGAATTAAATAGAGCATGCGATCAAATAATTAGCACATAGAGGTGTTTCTAATGACCTTTCTGTAAGCGAGTGATGAGTTCTGAATAAAAATAACATCTGGGGATACATGTTTGGGGAGCTGGTGATGGCAGGAGCAGGAAGCAGATGCAAGTTATTCAATATACTTAATCTAATGCAACTGCTTGAGAGACTTTCGTGATTGTATGAGTTTCAGAACAACAACAAAACACTTCAGGAATGTTCATTTCATCATACCTGCAATGTTTCATGGAGACAGAAGCAAAGACAGCACAGAAGCAAGTGTCTTGCTTATGTGTGTTGAAAAATGTTGCCATGATGCGCTTCACTGCCATGTAGATCAGCTTGTAAGATTTGGAGTATTTGAAGTGTTACATTAAAATAGGAAATGTTAGTTGTTCTGATAGGGTTTAATGAAATTATTTCCTTGAAGGTGCATTTTTTTATTATTAAGAATGAACATGTTGACGTAAGGTGTGATAGGAGTACGGAGCAGTGTTTCTGTTTGTGCTGGCAGTGCATTATGTTCCCATTATGTTTTCAAATTTCATTTACAGATAAGCATTGTGAGTAATTGTAACATGAAGTGGTAATCTACTGATGATATATGAGAATAGAGAAACAAATTAAAAACATCATTCAATTGAAATTTTAAACTGTATAGTGGTAGAGGGCTGTATTTCCAAATGCACAAAGAATTCTCACTTGAAAAAAAATTGCACTCAAGTCATTGTATGAAATTTTATCTTTAATAAATGTTAAGTATTTCTACTGGTAGTAGATTAACATATCATTGAAGATAACATATTTTAAATTTTTAAACAAAAGCTTTATTAGCCTGTAAAAAAGATAGTTTATGTTTCTAATTTACGTGATGCTTTAGAATATTATATTTTATATAGTATTTGGCTAAAAACCAAATATGATAGTTATAGTATATTTTAGTGCTCTTCTTGCTCACATAGTATAAGGCAAAAAACTCATAAAAAGTTTAATTGGATGTAAACATTCAATTAATTTTGCATGCAAAGAAATTTTAAAATATTAACATTAGGTAAGTAGAGAGATTTTTTAAAAGAATGTAATTACTGCAGGTTATATAGTTTAGTGACACCTAAACCTGGTTCATCATTGTACACTTTTAGAGAATTCCCCAGGCTCATACTAGCCTATATAGTTTGATTCTTTACATTTGGGCTGAGAAACCTGATTTTTTAAAAATAGCTTCTAGGGTGACTTTAATTATGATAATTTTTTTTTTTTTTTTTAACATTTTGGGTAGAGGTTAGCTTTCCTCATGTATAGATGAGAAACTGAAGACCTACAAAATTAAGACAAATGTTTGATGGGAGATTAGAGACTTGTTTGCTAGTTTGCTATGTGCATAGCATCTTGGTCACTGTGTTTTCCAGTGGTGAAGAGTAGTCACACATTTTGAGGAAGTATAATATGAAAACAATAAAAATGAACATATACATCACAGAATATTGACCTGGAGAGAAAACTCAATATATTTATTTTAGCAATGATGGGAAACTTTTACCCTTAATATAAAGGAAGTTCTCAAGCATATGAGCTCTTCCTTTACCTAATGAATTGCCAATATTACCTTGATATAAAACGGAAGATGAATATCAATAAAACAGTAAGTAAATTTTAATCTGTCTGAGTTTCCTTAGGATTTTTATTTACTATTTCAGACAGCTTCTAATGATATCACTAACTTTATACTTCCCCAATTCCTTGTTGCTTAGTGCAATTTCTACTGAGAGGAAGTTTAAGAACAGATCGCATGGAAGCTGAATATTCTCTAAACATTTACACCTAGAATGGTAGAATTACAGGATGATTTTATCATTAGTTACTTAATTAACCAATCACATGTAGATATGTGAGATTTTGTCGAAAAACGTAAAAAACAATCACTCCACAAAAAAAGAAAATTATTTAGCTTGATTGAACAAAAAAACGTGGTCTTGGGCAATTTATTTAATCTCTAATTCTCCATTTTCTCTTATGTAAAATGGAATTATAGTAAAAAAATAACTTACAGGTTTGCTGTGAGGAATGGTAGACATGGAATTCCAGGCCTCAGATTTCCTTTATTAAAACTTGCTGCAAGGAACAGCAGACATGATGATATCTCCAGCCGTCACCTTCTGAACGTATCACTGCATTTGTAATGAACCATGCTTGACCAGAATGCTTCCAGCCAATGACTTACCATGACGGCAGGTCTAGTGCCCTGCCATCCCTGCAATATTCAGCACTTCACTTACTGACATCTTTGGCTCATGGACTCCCTATTTGACTCACTGAATCTTTCTTAGAACTGTGCTTCGGTGTGTGATGTTCCCCTTCCCGAGTCCAAGTGATCTCATTGTTCAGTTCCCACCTATGAGTGAGAACATGCGGTGTTTGGTTTTCTGTTCTTGTGATAGTTTGCTAAGAATGATGGATTCCAGCTGCATCCATGTCCCTACAAAGGACACAAACTCATCCTTTTTTATGGCTGCATAGTATTCCATGGTGTATATATGCCACATTTTCTTAATCCAATCTGTCACTGATGGACATTTGGGTTGGCCTATCATGGGGAGGGGGGCGGGGGGAGGGATTGCATTGGGAGTTATACCTGATGTAAATGACGAGTTGATGGGTGCAGCGCACCAACAAGGCACAAGTATACATATGTAACAAACCTGCACGTTATGCACATGTACCCTACAACTTACAGTATAATAATAATAAATAAATTAAAAAAAAAAAAAAAAAAAAAAAAGAACTGTGCTTCAATCTGCAGCTCTTCCTGTCCAACTATTCTTCCTTTCCTCCCTCCTTTCACAGATGTCATATTTACTTTGCAGTCTGTAGGCTCTCCTTGATACTTCTGCTTCTTCACCTTTATCCTACACAGGTATGAAAATAATTTAACATTCATAAGTATATTCAGAATATTGCCTGTACATAGTAAACACTATACAACTGTTTCTTATTAAAAAAAGAAAGGTTTTGAATTATACCATGAAAAAATTATATTATATATATTTGCGATAGATAAATGCAACAGAGAAATAAAAACTGTTCTTGAACATGTCAAAAATGTTATTACTGGCCATTTTACTATCAATATTATTTTGACAATTGAGTTTCCAAGCTTTTGGCATAAAGAGTAAGTGGTAAATGTATTTATTCTAACAAGCAGTTATATTATGGCTACTCTTAACTTTGTACAAAACCTTTTGCCTAGTGTTGAGAAAAGGAACCTGTGGAGCAAGTAAAACATTCTAACCTCAGAGCTTCCCAAGAACTGTATTCAATGGCTCTGGTTTATTTAACTTCTTACAGCATTAATTGAGAATTTAACAGTTCATATTAGGCATTGTGCTGTGGTGAGCAACTATCAATGAGACAAAACTTTGAACAATTTTCTTTCAATTTAGTTAGGGGAAAGGAGGGAGAGATGCATAGAGCTAAACAGATAGAGAAGAATAAGTAACAATTAATACAAATCAGAACATACAACTGCTTGTAATCAAAGGAATGCAACATGATTTATAAAAGAATATTTGTCCTTAAAATTGTATTAAAAATAATATGATCTCTCCCAAATGATTTTCAGCAATTTACATAATTTTTAAAATTTCATCAACACTTGCTCTGCAAATTCTATAAAACATTTGTATTTATTGAATTTTCTTATGCAAAGCTTGCATACAAAAAAATCCAGTTTCTCTCTAATTCATTTCAAAGATTTTCTTATTGCTCATTTAGAATTTGATCAACATAGGTAAGTGGGTGAATCGCAAGACACTTCATGCTCTGGTGGTGAAGCGGTAAAATTAGATTTGAGTCCTGAAACTTCCATTTAATAAACTTTGTGGTCACATGACTTTTTCAAGTCTAGCCTTTTTATTGTTAAATAATAATATATATTTTAAGTGTTAATAATTAAAAACTTTAAAAAATTACCAAGAAATGTTACCCATGTTAGTTTTCTTTATGTACATTCCTTTCTATGCATTTTGTCCTCCTCTATGCCCCTAGGATAAAATTGGTGGTTAATCCATCTAAATCTGCTTCTAGCCTAAAACACTCTTGGGTTACAGTAATTAATCTTGTGTTGGTTTTTAGGCTCATTACTCAAACTGATGAGGCCTTTAGCAAAGTTAAAAGTAGAGAATTGTGCTGAATAGGAAGGAAATGAAGGATTTGGACCAATTTCTTGTTTTGCAGGTCTTTCTTTGTAGTCTCATTGGGCTTTAATGCTCTCCTCATTGCTCTCTGAGGCCTCACCTGCCCACGGAGAGTGGGGAACCCAATCAAGTCATTGTGAGGTGACTCCAGCTGGAGTGTCTTTCTACTATGTCACCATCTCTAGTGATCTACCGAGAGCTAGAGCTTGAGGAAGCAACTGAAAACAGTATGTGTCTACTAGATATATACACACAGCCACTTCACTGATCTTCTGGGAGGAGCAAAAGCATACAAAAAATTCAACAAAAGAAGAAAAAGGAAAAACAATGGCAAGTTGTTTCACAGTAAGCAGGTACACGCAAACCTAACACCAAAAGCCAGGGGAGCTCGGAGCTCCCCAGAAGAGGCTGAAAAATCTGGTTTCTTAGGAAGAAAAATACTTAATAGGGACTGTATAAACAGAAGCAATAGCTTTGGCATCTTCAAGACAGTAGCTCCTCACACTTGCCCTCCAGAAAGTATCCTGTATACAACACACTTTTAGGATAAAATATGTGCAGCTGGTCATGTCTCAGACTTTCTTACTGAAACTTGTGACCACTGGGAGTTTAGATAAGCACCTTCTTGAGGGGTTAGTTGTGTTCCATTGATTTAAGACCTAGCGCAGAACACCTTGGTATGCAGGGGTCAAACATTGGTCAACATCGTGGTTTTGCTTGAAAATGTTGTCCCTCTTGCCATGCAACAGGCTTTTTCCCTGCACAAGCATACCTCATTTTCTTGTGATTTGCTTTATTGGGCTTCACAGATATAGTGTTTTACACAAATGGAAGGTGTGTGGCAACTCTGCATTGAGCAAGTCTCTAGATGCCATTTTTCTAACGGCTTGTTCTCTCTTCTTATCATTTTGTCTCATTTTGATAATTATTATAAGATACTGAACTTTTTAATTATTATCATATCTGTTATGGTAACCCACATTCAGTGATCTCTGTTGCTAATATTATAATTGGACACCACAAGCCAAACCCATCTTAGACTGCAGTCTTTGTCCATAAATGTTGTATGTGTTCTGACTGTTCCACCAACTGGCTTTTCCTCATCTCCCATTTTCTCCTCAGGCCTACCTATTCTCTGAGACATAAGAATATTGAAATTAGGCCAACTAATAAGCCTACAATGGCCTCTTACAAATGAAAGGACATTTAGCACATCTCTCACCTTAAATTAAAAACTAGAAATGGTTAAGCTTAGTGAGGATGGCATGTTGAGATGTTGAAAGCCAAAATAGGCTAAAAGCTAGGCTCCTTGTGGCAAGCAGTTAGCCAAGTTGTAAATGCAAAGAAAAAATGATTAAAAATATTTACTCCTGTAAACACATAAAATAGGAATGCTAATCAGACTTATTGCTGATATGGATAAGTTTTCAGTAATGTGGATAGAAGATCAAACCAGTCACAACATTCCCTTAAGCCAAGCCTAATCCAGAGCAAGGCCCTAACTCTCTTCAATTCTATGAAGACTGAGAGGTAAAGAAGCTGAAGAATAAAAGTTGGAAAGTAGCAGACGTTGGTTCATGAGATTTAAGGAAAGAACTTATCTTCATAACATTAAGGTGTAAAGTGAAGCAGCAAGTGATTATGTAGAAGCTGTAGCAAGTTAGCTAAAAGACAGAGCTAAGATGATTGAACGTGGCTGCACTAAATAACTGATTAATGTTATATACGATCATGTGGAGAAAAGATGTCATCTAGGACTTTCATAGCTGGAGAGGAGAAGTCAGTGCCTGGCTTTACAGTTTCAAAAGATAATCTGACTGATTCTCTTGTCAGGGGCTAATATAGCTGGTGACTAAGTTGAAGCCAATGTTCATTACCAATCTGAAAATCTTGGGGCCCCTGACAATTATGCCAAAATCTATTTTGCTTGTGCTCTATCAATGAAAAAACGAAACCTAGATGTCAACACATACATTTACAGCATGGTTCACTGAATATTTTAGCCATGTTTTGAGACCTAATGCTCAGAAAAAAATGTTCCTTTCAAAATACTACTAAGCATTGACAATGCATCTGTTCACCCAAGAGCTCTGATGAAGACATACAAAGAGATTAATGTTATATTTATGCTTCCTATCGCAGCATCCATTCTGTGGCCCATGGATCAAGGAGTCATTCTTATTTTCAAGTCTTATTAAGAAGTACATTTCATAAGGCCATAACTGCCATAGATAGTAATCCTCTGATGTATCTGTGCAAAATAAATTAAAAACCTTCTGGAAAGGATTTACCTTCCTAGATGTCATAAGAATATTTGTGATTCAGGGGAGAAAATCAAAACATCAACACAACAGGAATTTGGAAGAAGTTTATTTCAACTCTCATGAGTGACTTTGGGGTGTTCAAGACGTCATTGGGGGAAGTTACTGCAGATGTAGTAGAAATAGCAGGAGAACTGTAATTAGAAATGAAGCCTAAAAATATGACTGAATTGCTGTAACCTCATGAAAAAACTCTGATGAATGAGGACTAACTACTTATGGAGGAGAAAAGAACATCGTCTTTTGAGATAGGATCTACTATCTATCCATAGGTGAAGATGCTATGGACATTGTTGAAATGATGAAGGATTTAGAATATTATATAAACTTAGTTCATTAAGCAGGGGAAAGGTTTGAGAGGACTGATTTCAACTTTGAAAAAAAAATTCTACTGTGGGTATAATGCTGTCCAACAGCATTGCATACTACAAAGAAAACTTTCATGAAAGGAAGATTAAATTGATGCAGTAAATTTCATTGTTGTCTTATTTTAAAAGTTGCCATAGCAATCCTGACCTTCTGCAAGCACGACCCCAATCTATACAAACTCCGGTAACACATCACCTTTACCACATCGGTTAACAGCAGTATTCTATGGCACTCTTGCTACATGACCCACTCGAGTTGGATTTGGCTCTTTGTGTTCCTTAGGACAATGGAAAGTGAATGAATATAATATACACCAAGCACAACCCAATACCTACAAACCATGTGCTTGCATGGATGTTCTTGACCTCTTGCAATTTTGGCCTCCATTATGAGAAAAGTTGCTCTAGAAAGCTGCTGCTTTAAGTATGAAGATAAAGCCAAACTGAACGTGACCTGCAATCTGGAGATAAGTGTAGTGAGCACAGGAGATAGCAATTGAACAACTGCCATGAATCTGCCAGTCACATCATTTTTTTATGAGTAAAATACGACGAGTTATATTCCTCTAAGATATTGAGTTAAGATCTAATTTCATTGCAGCAAAAATTTGTATTAAAGTTCATCTCAGCCCACTTCTCCTGATTTCATGTGCTCAAACAAAAATTGCTTACTTTCTGTATCCCTAAAAAACTAAGATCCATTCTATCAGTTTGTAATCTTTGTTCTTTGATCATTAATGAGCACTTCTTTCTCTGTATCAAATAACATGTTCACCTAAAGACTTGTAAACAAATGTTTATAATAGCCTTAGTAGCAATGACCAGATGCTGGAAAGCCTCAAGTGTCTGTAAATAGATGAATGAATGAGAAAATTCTTAGGTACACATACAATGAAATACTACTTAATAAAGACACTGATTTATACCACATGGCTAAATTTCAAAATAATAACAATGAATGAAAATGCCACATAAAAAGTGTACATACTCTATGATTCCATTTACATGAAATTGTAGAAATGCGAACTGTAGTTACCGAAAGCAGGTCAGTTATTGCCTAAGGTGGTGTGGAGAGAATGAGATTGATTGCAAGCGGACAAAAATAAACTTTTCAGGTTGATTGAAATGTTGATTCTCATGAATTTGATCAGAGTTTCATGGGCATATCCATGTGTCAGAACACATGAAATACATTTTAAATATTTGCAGTTTGTTTTAAATCAATTATATATCAATAAAAATGTAAAATCTAATGCAGACTTTATGTTCTATTCCATAGATATATATCTCTGTTCATTCCAAAATAAAATAATATTTTAAATTACATAGTAAAATTATTTGACTTATCCACCTAAAAATTATTTAACTTATCCTCCAACCAAAAGTTTAAAGTATTCCTTGCATTTAAATAAGTGAAGATAATTGTATTCTCCTTTTGCCTGTAAATCTATTATAAACATGGTTCGTGTTCAAGAAAACAAATATTCAATTGCACAAAAGTGAATGAAATAAAGAATAAATGTCTTACATTGTAGTCCCTTTTCATACCCACTGCTCACAAGTAAATTCTTTGTAGAATTTCTATTTGTTAATATTAGCATGTATTACCTTCAAAGCTTTTAATATATTATTCCATATTCTACATTATAGATAATAATTCTTCATTATAATGATATAGTGTATCATATGGTATTATATGTAATTATATAAAATTATATTATTATAATCTCTAACTTTATATTTAATTTATTTAAGTTTTATTTGTTTTATCCCCACAGTGTATGTTGAGAGTTTTCCTTACCAAGTCAGTTAACTATGGCTACATAGCAAATCACTCCGATTGCTTGCTCGTAGATCTGTAATGAGTTGGCAGATCAGCAGGGGTGAAGGGAAAAGGATGGATGAGGGGTGAGGAGGTGCTGACTATCTCCAAGTGTTCTTAATCTAATGTCTGGCATTTAGCTAGCTTTGGGCTAGGGCAACAGTGGTTCTAGGCTGCTGGGTAGCTGGTCCACAGTGGTACTCGGCTGTTGGGTAGCGAGTTTAGCAGACTACCTTGGGATTATCCACATTATCAGGGTTTTGGAGTGGCAAGAAAGCAAGTTCCAAAAGCATGCCTTTTTCAAGTCTTATCTTGTTATGAATTCACTATTTTCTCAGAGATCAAATGGCACAGGTCAAAGCCCAGAGTCAGTGTGGAGGATACTACCCAAAAGGTGGATGCAGATCGGTGGGAACAAATCAGAAGCCATAACTACAACAATCGATTTCTCTCTGCCCTCTGACTCCAGTTATGTACTTCTAAATCTGACTCAGAGAGGCACAGCTTAGATTCCCTCTCAGGAACATGTTCCTTGTTTAGCTGGTGGGAGTCTGGTTAATTTCTTATATCTAGTGATTAATTCCTTCCGTTCCCATGCTGGTTAGTTGAGGTCGCATTCTTTTTGGAGTGGCCCAAATCACTGACTAAGACTAGGGTAAGAAGCCTAACTATTTCTGTCTACCACGAGACTTTATCAATGGGCAGTCTTTGCTCAGGAGTTCACTGCTGAACTGGCTTGTTCATACCTCATGATTCTAAAGAGTCGATTTTCTAGTGTAAACTGGTCCAGATGATTTGCTCACATATCTGTAAGCAGTTTCCAAGTCAGCCTGGGCCAGTTGGTCCTGGAGGGCCCCACTCTAATATCTTACAGTTGGTAACCTGTCACCTGGGGCCACAGCAACTCCTGGGACTAGGTGTGTCTCTCTCATCACCAGAAAGTAGAATATTACCAACACCTAGAAGTCCCCTCAACCGTCTTCTATTCAGTATCTCCCATGGGAAAACACCTTCTTGATTTCTAACACAATAGATTAACAAAGTAGTACAATATTAACTTTGAAAGATAAGTTCAGGAGATGTTTGGAGAGATAATAATATAAACCAATTAGGTTTTCAATAACTTGACAAAAAAAAAAAAAGAAAGAATGTGAAAGGAAAACTGACATAAAGGGCAAGTTGAACTTGAAAAGGGAAAAAATCATGCATATTTCTATTTATTCTCACTGGGAGGAATATAATGTCAAATGACCAAATTGCTTTTGAAAAAGTGGTCCATAGGTTAGGTTATGTTATAATAAGTGTGGTTTCATTTTCACAATGCCATTTATTTCCTCAGGGTAGCAAAAAACAAGGACAATTTTTAGCAAAACTAATAATGCTTAAGGAACAAATCCTTCCTGTTCAAGCTGTTAGGGGATACAGATGGCGTGGTGCAGATAAACACAATTTTAACCTTGCATTTTTCAAGGTTTTATCAACTATTATACTCATCTATGCTGTGGGGGAGTTCATTCTCTGGGAGTGTAATAGCAAAGATTTGCCTCCCTAATATTCTGGTCCATCTAATAGAGAAATTAGAGCCACCATTAGTCTGGAAAGAGCTTTGCAGAGTGAGTCATTTAATGTCTAAAAGCTGATAAAGCCTTTTACCCAGATGGATGATGGGTATGCTTGTTGGCTGGCTTTCTAAAGTATGACTGATTAAACTGAGACATTTACTGAGTGCTTTTCTTTCTATTTTAAATCTCAGCAGAAAGGTCTTGCTCATGGATGGGCTATAAACTTAAGTGATTCTGGCTACACATAGAGAATGGGCCAGGCTCAGGGCATCTTTCTGTGTGATGTTGGTTCACTATCTAACTGGTCCTGTGCAGCACTGGGTTACTTCCCTGAAACTACCTTCGTTTGTTAAGATAGTTTAGCAAAATATATTAATTGAATTTAATTCATAACACTGAGCTATACATCTCTGTCATTGTTCTTGCTACTGAGAGACAATTAGACGCAAGTTCTTCAATGGAGACTGTTTAGCTGCCTTTGGTGAGGATGACTTTCTAATGTTGGAAGGGATAGGAACAGGGCTCACAAAGTGACCTGTCCAAACTGAAGTTCCCACTGTGCAGTTTGGAAATAGTACTGGCTGCTGCCTCACTCCTTTCACATTCAGTATTTACCTGCTCATCCCCAAACACCCTATGTTAATGCTCCTTTCTTATTTTGTACTTTTGTGCTTCTTCCACTAGACTATACTTTTCCTTGAGGGTAGAGGCTCATTATGGGGGTTGTTGGGTGAATGTAAAAGCATGGGTAAAATGATTTGTAGTAGGTGTTAAAAAATTATTGTCTCCATTGTATTACATTTCCAAACTATAAATATTTACTAGTTATCCTCTGGATGAAAAGCATATATTTTTTCTTTTTTTAATTTCAAATATTTGATTTCCAGAGTTATTCCTGTGACTCATCAAGTGAGAGGAGCCCTAGACAAAATTATTATAATTAAATCATCAGTATTTTATATGTAAAGCGTTGTTCTAAATGGTATGAATACGGACATATTTTCTTCGGTAAACTTGTTCTCCAAAAATCTGTTTCCCTTTGATTTCCCAACCAAAGAAAGACACATAATTACCAATTTCTCAGATACCTCATAACATTATGGAAGGCTGGTTAGGATAGTATTAATAGTTCAAAATAGGCAAGCTGAAGGTGGTTTAAAATAGGCGATCTGAAAGTGGTGAAGAATCGGCAATCTGAAGTTAGACTGAGTTTGAATCCCTGTACCAAGATGGATTAGGTTCAAACCTTGGACAATAATATTCTTGTCCATAAACAAATATTATTATGATTATTAAATGATAGGCATATCACACAAATTAAATGAGTTAATTTGTAACTTAGCTAGAATTGTGCTTGACGTATACTAAACCCTAAAATGGTAAGTTTTTGAATACTTCCTAATGTTATATAGGGTTACATGATTGCATTAATCTGTTTCTGGCCAGAGACTGGGTCCTCACTTTTCTGATCCTTTCATTCTTCTTATCAAATACACTTATTCTACTCTTTCCTTGGCAAAAAAAAACTGCTCTTGTTTCCTCCACTCCAAAAAATAAGTTCAGTTAATATGCACATATGTTTAAACAGACCTTTTGTGAATAAATCTATTTATGAGAATTCACACAAAAGCAAGTCAATGTAAAATTGATTTTAGGTCATATGGGAATTTTTTGTTGTTTTTTTTTTTTTTTTTGCGACAGAGTCTCGCTTTGTCGCCCAGGCTGGAGTGAGCGGCGCCATCTTGGCCCACTGCAAGCTCCACCCCCGGGTTCCCGCCATTCTCCTGCCTCAGCCTCCCGAGTAGCTGGGACACAGGCGCCGCCACCTCGCCCGGCTAGTTTTTTTGTATTTTTAGTAGAGACGGGGTTTCACCGTGTCAGCCAGGATGGTCTCCATCTCCTGACCTCGTGATCTGCCCGCCTCAGCCTCCCAAAGTGCTGGGATTACAGGCATGAGCCACTGTGCCCGACTGGGAATTTTAATAGCACTCGAATTTCACCATGTGCTTTTTTTCTTAGCAATTGGCAGGGAAGAAACCAAACAAGGTATTTGTATACAAGCTCTCCTTTACCCGGTTTAAATTCCGTGTTCTTTAAATGGTTTGATTGGATTCCATTAGTAATAAGTGTGAATGTTTATCACAGGTTTGAAAACTAGTCTTTACCTCCCACAGTATAAAAAATTACAATCACAGAAGGAATACTTGATTGCCATCTATAACTTGCTTTCAGATCACTGCCATTTTCAGCTAAAAAGAAAGAGGAGAAAAAGCAGGGCAAGGGGGCAAGGGGCTTTGTCAATAAGGAGTTAGTGAGGAAGTTGCACACAACACTGTCACTCATTCTTCTTGAGATCCAACAGAGTTATAAAACTGCATTTCACGGTTACAGAGTCTGGGAATGCAGTTGCCATCTTGGTAACTACATCCCAGACTTAACCGGGGTTGAAATGATAACTAGAATCTATTATTTTTTTAAGAAAATAAAGAAAAAATTTAAAAGAAGAAGATAGGTAGCTAAACATTTATCATAAATATTTAGATTTACTTACTTGTAATGAGATTAAATTGTGTATTTGCTATTATTAAGATCTAAAACCTATCCTGTTCTTGGTGATACACACATGTTGACACCTCTTCTAGTGAGCTTTACGTGCCTTTAGAGAAAGGCATGTTACTAGTACTTCCTCACTTGCCAATTAGATGACCTAAGTTTTGATTCCTTTTTGGCCTCTGTGAAGCAACAAGCATGTCATTTAATCTTGGTGCACTTCAGTTTCCACCTTAATAGAAAGAGACTGGATCAGATTATTGCAATAACACATATTAGGTTTAAAGTTATATGATTCTAAACCTTGTCTCTTTGCAAGTATACAGTTGTAGATAGTTTGACATTATTTTAAAATTCAGCTAAAGCTTTGGATATTTCAAGATATCTAGTTATTTATTAACATATATTACAGATAAATGTAACTATTATTTTTTCTGTTTTGTCTAGAGAAAACAAATGCCACAGTAATCTGTGATGGCCTATATATTCATATCAACTAAATTTTAAAACTTTTTTATTAGTAATTTCATTGAAAATGTAGATCAAACTATGAAGCTTAAGAGAAAAAAGCATGTTCTTTCACTGTAGCATTATCATTGTCTTTATTATTTCATGCTTTTTTTGGCCTCGTACTCTATAGACTGTTTACCATATTAAATTAGAAATCATAAATATGAGTATTTCAAATATTATTTCTTATAGTTATCTTCCTTTGTATTTCCCTTATTGCCTCACTGGGTTAGACTTTTACGCTGACCTGCAAATATTTCTGTTCAAATAGTTGAAATATATTAATGAGTTATGGTGTATGTTTTAGTTTTTAATGCTTTTTAATTTCAGATGGAATTTAACATATAAACAACCACCATAAGCAAATCTATTAATTTATAAATACATACACATTCATATATAAATATATATCTATTTATATTTATATATTTATTATATTTATATATAAATATTTCCTTATGTTTTACAATAATGTATAAAACTATATTTTTTCTCTAAAATATTAACTAAACAAACTGAATAATCACCATTTGTTTTCTCAAGGAATATTTGTTATTTTAACAGAAATATAATTTACAATTCTGGGTTGTTTATTACCTCTGTGGAATGTGTTTGATTTTTCATAAATATATAGTATTTATATACATGAGCATTAATAAAATGTGTTTCATTTTGCAAAAGCACCTTGAGTATGTGTTGTCAACTTTTTTAAGGTGAAGCATCAAATCATGAAATTTCAGTTATCATCTAATCATAAATTCATCTTAGAGAAAACGTGTAGTGAATGCTCGATTAAACATGGCTTCATAACTGATCTCTCATAGGAGTGTATAACGTACTTCTAATTCTTTCTAAATATAATATTTATTTCCAAAAATTATTCATTAATAGCTCTAGAGAACATATCCTTTCTTTAGCAAAATATCATGACTGAAATAATATTACAAATAAAAAGTTTATAGCACATGTGTTGATTTTCCTTTCTGCCACTTACTTCACACTTTAGCACATGAAATCACTAAAGCATCATTTACATTTCCCAATTCAAATGCAAATTGTATGCTGGACATATGGTATGATAGCAAATTTGGCAGTCAGTACAGAAAAGTAGTGTTATGGATTTCAACTTAAATGCCTTTATGGGGAAGGTCAAATGATATGTAGGGTTTCTCAAGATGACTGGATAGTTCTGATTAGTAACATCTCATCAAGGATGCTTCTAGAGGAGAAAAAACCTAAAGGTCATATAAATGTGGTCTTCTCTCTTCGTAAAATTGGAAACCATTTCCTCGTATTTAAAACGTAAATAGTTGTGCATTTTTACTGTCATTCTTAAATTTAAAACTACATTTACCGAGCTAAAAGAAATTTTGTAAGTTTTTGTTCAAGAAATACATTTCCTATGTTAACAAATTGAAAGGTAGGTAGATATTTGAAGTAATTTTGAATAAATTAGCTTTAAAGTAAATAATGACCAAATGGTACCTTTTACGTATTAAATCATATTGTGTTTTTTGAGCTGAAAAATCAGCAAGAGTCAAACTGAATATTTTGTAAATGACAATTTGGTATAATCTTTTTCATTTCATATAAGATAATACATCATAGCTCTTTAAACTATTTTAAAACTCTGTCTAGAAATTTAACATAATCCTATGAAATATAATTTAAAAATTTTAAAGCTAAATAAATATTTTAATGGTTTCAAAGTTGATTCATTTAAAATAGCAATTATAGTATTAAGAGGTCGGCAGTTATGTAGACACAATTTCTCATGATCTAGAAAAAGCGAACTTTTGTGTCAGTCTTTATGAGTCCTTCTGTGGTCTGTGCTGATATAAACATTTGAGACAAACATGTTTAAATAGATGAGCTGGTTAAACAACACTTTATATACTTCAACTTTGTAGAAATGAGTACACAGGTAATTCACGTCTGTGTCTGACAAAGATTTGTTGTAATAGAGCCCCCAAAGTCTACCTTTTCCTAGCACATTGCTGTGCCCCTCCTTTCTTACAGTTCACTTATTGAATTGCCACCTATTAGAGGTTGAATTATTTTATCTCAAAATTCATGTATTTAAGTTCTAACCGCCAGCACATCAGGATGTGAACTTACCTAGAAATACATGCAGATGCAATTAGCTGAGTTAAGATGGGATCACTAGGGTTGGGCCCTAATTCAGCGTGACTGATCTCCTCCTAAAAGGGAAATTGGGACACAGAGATAGTCATGTATACAAGGAAGATGATATGAAGAGACATAGGAAGAAAATGGCCATCTACAAACCAAGGAGAAAGACCTAGAAAAGTTCCTTCCCTACACCCTTAAAAGAAACCAATCCTGCTGACACCTCCATAACTATGAGACAATGTATTTCTGCCTTTTAAGCTACCCAATCTGTGGTATTTTAATACTGGAGCCCTAGCAAACTAATATACCACCTGTGTTTATGTAACTTTCAGATCAGGCAAGCTCAATTCACTATGTAAATTGTCTCCACCATTTAGTATATGCATTTTCCTCAATGGAACCTAATCAGTTTCAACTCTATCCTCTATTTCCACTTACTGGGCTAATCCATTTGCCTTTTCTCTAGTCCTCTTCAGCCTAATTTCTTAGTGTTTGAAACAGATTCTTAATAAGTCAGATTTTAATGTAAATTATTTTGTGGAAATTTCATTGTGCCTTTAGATCCATCTGCATCTATTTAAATGAAGAATTTAAAGTCAAATAAAATTTATTCATTATTATTGGCCAAATATTTACTTGATAGAAGGCAGAACACCCATCCTAGTTTGTCTAAAACTATGTAGTTTCTGAGGACATAGGACTTTCAGTGGTAGTACCAGGAAAGTCTCCAGGACAAATTTGGCACCCTACAACTTCATAAGTATGAAAAGACAGAGAGAGAAACTTGAAAAGATGAATGTTTCTGAGAGTGTGGTCTCATTGAGATCGTGAGACAAAGTCAGAACCTCAAGTGGCCAATACCTTTGGGAGAACGTGAGGAGCAATGGTATGAAAATTGAACTTCCTAGAGGCTAGTATTCCCCTCAAGAAACGTATTTAGCTGTGCTAAATGGGAAAATATCACACACCGGGGTCTGTTGAGGGGTCAGGGGAGCTGGGGAAGGGATGGCATTAGGAGAAATACCTAATGTAGATGACGGTTGATGGGTGCAGCAGACCACCATGGCATGGCATGTGTGTACCTCTGTAACAAACCTGCATGTTCTGCACAGGTACCCCAGAACTTAAAGTATAATAATAATAATAATAAAAGTTAAACAAAAAGTGTTGTGAAAATTAGAGTGGGATTTTTTTTTTTTTTGCTGTCTTTATGCTGAGCAGACAAAAATTAGAGTTCAGGTCCTATCAGTGGAATAGACCCAAAAGAGTGTGCTAAGTAGTCATCTAGAAACACTGCAGTAATGCCCCCTGTAGAAGGAATAAAGTAACCACATTACCAAAACTACAAACTAAGTGATCAGACCCCTCTTTAACTGGTAAAAAGGTGAAAGCTCTTGGGAAAACATAACACCACTTACAAATATTTTGAACACAACATATGTGATCTGATTTACAGTTTTTAGCCATGTCAAGAGACAGAATTTTTAACAAGTTATTCGATTAATCTGCCAGAAGACAAAAATGAGAGAAAAGACAGGGAAAAAGAAACTTAAAAATGAAAAGTTAAATATATAAAACATATACTAAAAGGGAATATAAGTTTTAATATAATTAATACAAATATACTGCTTCCCTAAAAGGAAAATTTCAGATTACACACACACACACACACAGATGCACACACACACAAACAAATCATGCATATGCTGCTTTAAGAAGACACACTTTAAAAATGTCACAGAAGTAATGACAGTCATGGATAGAAACAGTAATAAAATGAAAATATAAATTAAACAAAATTTGATTTGGCTATCCAGATGTTATATAGGAATAGTTTAAGGCAAGAAGCATTGCCATAGATGTAAATAAAATAAACATTTTGTAAAGTATACCTCAGGTTATTGAGAGCTATCTCCCTGGATTGGGAATGACATAAGGATGCCCACTATCACCATTTCTGCTCAACATGCTACCGGAAGTTCTGGCTAATGAACTAAACCAAGAAAAATAACATATATGAGGCTTAAAAATGAAGAAGTATAATTGTCATAATCAGAAGGTAACTATTAAGTATCAATTTTTAGTATTTTATTTATTTTTAATTAACAGAAGTTATATATCTATATACACACACACACACACATTTCCTGCACAACAGATTGTTTAAAATATGTATACATTATTAAATGACTAGTTTGAGTGAATTAACATATGTATTATCTCATATATGTATCATTTTTTGTAGTGAGAATGCTTAAAGTCTACTTTCTTAGCAATTTTCAAGAATACATTGTTGTTGACACAGTCACCATATCGTACATCAATTGAACTTATTCCTCCTTATCTAACTGAAATTGTTCATCCTTTGGCCAACATCTCCCCAACACCTCCTGGTCTTTCCAGACCCTGGAAACTACCATCTACCCTGCTTCTATGAGTTCGACTCTTAGATTCCACATACAGAGGTAATGCAGTAGTTGTCTTTCTGTGCCTGGCTTATTTCACTTAACATAATGTACCCCAGGTTCATCCTTATCATCAAAAATGATAAGATTTCCTTCTTTTTAAAGGCTATTCCATTATGTATATATAACATGTTTGCTTTATCCGTTCATCTATGCATGGACACGTAGGTTGCATCTATATATTGGCTATTGTGAATAGTACTACGATAAAAATGGTATGTAGATATATGTTTTTCATACTGACTTCATTTCCTTTGGATATGTACCTAGTAATGGAATTACTAAATTGTAAGATTATTCTATTTTTAATTTCATGAAAGAAGTCCCATGTTTTTCACAATGACTGTACTAATTTACATTTTCAACAACAATGTGCAAGGGTTCCCTTTTTCTTGCCAACATTTATCTTTTGTGTATTTGATCATAGCTATTCTAACAGGTGGTGAGGTGATAAACTGTGGTTTTAATTTGCATTTCCCTGAAAATTAGTGCTATTGAGCATTTTTTCATATACCTTTTAGCCATTTGAATGTCTTTTGCTGAGAAATATCTGTTCAGATTCTGACTATTTTCAAGTTCTTTGTTTTCTTACTATTGAGTTGTTGGAGTACCTTATATATTTGGGTGCGAACTCCTTAAAAGATAAATTTTTGCTAATGTTTTCTCCCATTCCATAGGTTATCTCTTTTTTTATTGATTGTTTCTTTGGCTGGGCAGAAGCTTTTAGTTTGATGTAATTCCATTAATCTAATTAAGCTTTAGTTACTCAGTCCTTTTTTATTGGAAGGAATTCAAACAAAAAGTCTGTATCAAGTAAGTTTCCTTGGAATTCCCATGAAACTCATTTGGTTCCATCTCATAGGAAAGCTCTGGGGAGTATGGAAGACACATCAGACATAATGAGTCAAAGATAACTGGAGTATTTTTATACCCAATCCAATCAGCCTTTGGGAGGAGCTGCCCCTAATGCACTTGATTTCACACTGTGGGTCTCCTTATACCCATTTATAATGAGCTCTGGCAGCCTGAGGGCCATTCTCTAAGAAGGAGTTGCAGGAAGTGACATCATTTTAAGAATTGATGTGCATTAAAAAGATAAAAGCGGTTGCATAGGGAGGGATGCTGACAAAAATGACTTTTCTTAAATTTATTTCAGTATGTTCAAATTTATTTAATAATGTTTTTATCCATGTAGAGTTCCTGTATTTTGGGGGCATTAGAATTATTATTTCGTATAATATATAATTTTAAAACTACTATTTTTGCTAAAACATACATAGTTTATTTATGTTTGTATATTTGCCTTCTTTCTACCAAATCTGATAAATTTATTTATTCAAACAGATTACCTATGCAGGATTTTGGATTTATAAATAACTCATCTGCATTGAGTAACAAATCTGTGATAGGAAAAAAAAATTCAGATAATTATGATAGGAAAATGCTATCCCAAATTGCTATGACTTTATAAAGAAGTGCCCTGCTTTCATCCTCTATTTCCTCTTTATTTTTCCCTCCCTGTTAGGTGGCCAGACTGTCTATAAACAGCCCCACCTGCCCTCTTCCCTCAGACATCTAACATTCTTTTCATGTCTTAGGCTTTCTGTGCCCCACCTTAAAGTCAGCATTAAAATATAGCTTTCAGGGGTGAATTATCTGAGAAAAAAATCAGGCAGATTCATGGATTACCCTTTTACAAATTTCCTGTAAAGTCACCATCTTAATCCTACGGAATAATACAAATGGTGGAAATTTCTGTTTCCTGTGTAGGATATGGAGGAAAAAACTAGGTTGAGGAGACATTTTTGAGTCTTTTTTTTTTTTTTTTAAACATCAAAACAGCTTTATTGTTGATATGGACATTTTTCACATTTTTCATGATCTGGATAGAAGATCAAACTAACACAATGTTCCCTTAAACCAAAATCAAATCCAGAGGAAGATTTTAACTCTCCTCAATTCTATAAAGGCCAAAAGAAGTCAGGAAGCTACAGTAGAAAAGTCTGAAGCTTCCAGGGCTTGGTTCGTGTGTTTTAGTGAAAGAAGCCATCTTCATCATATAAAAGTGCAAGGTGGAGCAGCAAGTCCTCAACCAGAAAAAAGATGATGTCTCATCGAAGGCTCAGATGATTATTAGTATTTTTTAGCAATACAAAATAGCTAGTGAGGAAAAGTCAATGCCAGGTTTAAAACTTCCAAGGACAAGGCTGACTCTCTTCTGAGGGGCTAATCCAACGTTGACTTTAAGGTGAAGCCAATGCTCATGTATTATTATGAAAATCTTAAGGCCCTTGCAAATTAGTAAAACTACTCTGAGTGTGTTCTGCAGATGCAACAAGAAATCTGAATGACAGACAGCATGTCTGTTTACAGTGTGCTTTAAAAAATATTTTAAGCCCACTGTTGAGACATACTACTCAAAAAAAAAAAAAAGGTTTCTTTCATTTCATTCGTTGATCATTGACATTGCACCTGGTCACTTGAAAGCTCTGAGGAAGACGTACAAAGAGATTGATGTTGTTTTCATGCCTGCTACCATCCATTGTTATTCCTTTGCTCCCAGCCAGATAATATAAAACCTGTAGGTTCTTGTCTAACAATGTGTATGTTATATCAAACAGAGCATTTTTCTGACTAAAATTTGGCATAGAAGTTACTATCAGTCACTTTATTGGAGAGTTTTGAACATTTTTCTCTGATGCCAAGATTTTAGAACAATATGAAAAAAAATCTGAAACCTCATAAGCTTACACATGTAGGATTTGAAAAATAGCTCTTTTCAGTTGGTACCTATGAGTGAGCATCATGCAACACATGGCAATAAGAGGCTCTGTTGAAATCCTAAGAATGTTGACACAAAAGTGAATGCTGGTGAGGCTGAAGTCTGCTGTCATTACCAGTTATATGATATCCTCATTGATCTTTGTACTTTCTCACTCGATCTTAAATATCTTAACTCTACCTTGACATTTCCCAATAAGAAAATGTATGAGATATAAACAGTTTACTAAGTTTTACTGTTCCTTAGGTGTACTTTTATAGTAAAATGAAAGACTGACTTTTTAAATAAATTATTTAAACTATTGCCACTTACAGGTAATTCTCCATGTCTTCAAAAAAAATTTGTTATGGTTTTTTAAGTCTAATCTCTAGAAGTGAAGAATACAAACTTAAATAGTGCATATACTATGCAATTATGTGTTTCATTAGTATTCAATAGAAAGAGTAAACAGAAAAATTTAAAATAGTATGCTATTTCAATGTGTGCAACTGCAAAGGCAGATAACTTTTTGTAACTGCAACATTTATAATATAAATTAATTACTTTTAGCATTACAAATAATTTTTCTGCAAGAAAAAAGTGTCTTGCTTATGAAGAGAGTTTATTACTCCATGAGTATATAAAAAAAGCTTGTCTAGAAAAAGAGGAAACAACAAAGGAAAGTCTAAATTTCTTTAGAATCAAAAGGAATACAGATAAAAAGAGAAGAATAAAAGAAGATGCAAGAGATGAAGAGATGAGGCTATCTTTGGCATAAGAACAAGGTAGTGAAAAGTTCACAGTGTCAGGATGGCTGAGCTTGCTTAATAGATAGATATGCTTATTATTTAAATTTGAGTTGCTAGTTTTTTTATGATGTCATTATTTTACTAAGCCTTCTATGAAGTCAGCTATATTCAGAGAAACCTTGAGTGATAATGTGTATGTATGCATGTGGATGTCTGTAAGAGGTTTCAGCCAGTTTTATTATTACTTTAATGAAAATAATGACCATAGTTGACACATGAGTGTTTGACTAACTCCTTCACCAATTTACTTGCTTTTTTCACATCCATTCATGCTTTATGGATGCTAATTCCCTTAAAATTATCAAAGCAAATTTAAACATGTAAACAAGTGAGACTTTTCATATATGTGATTAAATTTACTTATTAGTCCAATTTCCTCTGAATATACTTTGAAATGGCATCTAGACGTTTGTAGGTATTAGAGTATGGATTTCATTATTATATCAGTTAAGGTATCTCTAGAGACTATAACAAATAAACCTTGAAATCTCAGTCATTAAAGCAATGGAAATTTACTTCTTGCTTACATTGGTGCAGTCACTGAGTGTGATTGGTGTGGTAATGGTGGGCCTGATACTGTATTGTTTCATATAGTCAGCCAGAACCCCAGGCTGATGAAGGATCTGGCATCCTCAATGTTTAACTCCAAAGGTGATCAATAACCATCTGGCTCAAGTAGAAAAAAGAAAATAATCTGTGAAAGTTTCTTGTAGGTTAGGCCTGAAAAAGTATTACATTGCATTCACTCATTTTTATTGATTAGAACACAGTCGAAGTCTACTTCTAACGGTGAGAAGGCAAACAAATTTAGCCTAGTTTGTGTTAAGAAGAAACAGAAAATATAGTATCAAGATAGCCCTTGACAGCTGTAGTCTGCCTTGTGATTTCCAAACTACTGCTTCAGTTCTTTAAAATGGAAAAATATGCTCTTTCCCTAAAATAGAATGTTCAGTTCTCCAAAAGCTCACTAATATTTGTGGTAGGAGTAGAGCTAGGATAATTTTATATAATGTTCACATGATAAGGCTTTTTTAAAAAGGTATAACCAAGGCAGCTCATCAAAGGAGACATACAGATGGCAAATAAGCATATGAAAAAATATGGTCAACCTCATATGTCATTAGGGAATTACAAATCAAAAAACAACAGGAAAACATCACTACACACATATTAGAAAAGCTAAAGTACACAATGTTGACTGTGTTGGTGAGGATATGGAGCAGTAGGAACTCTCAATGATTGCTAGTTGGGAGTCAAAATGTTACAGCCACTTTGCAAGGCAGTTTGCAGTTTCCTATAAAGGTAAACGGAGGCTTACCATACGATTCACCAATGGTACTCCTGGGTATTTCCCTAAGGGATTGAAAGCTTAGACTCACACAAAAACCTGCACAAGAATGTTTATAGGAGCTTTCTTTATAATTGCTAAAATTGGAAGTGAGCAGTTTTTCAGTAGGTGAGTGGGTAAACAAACTGTGGTGCATCCATGAAAGCAGATATTGTTTTGTTATATATATATATATATATAAAATGAACTATCCAGCCAACAAAAACCATGAAAACCATGAAAAGTATTCTGCATAATACTTTAATGGTGGATACATGACATGCATTTGCCAAAACCCACAGAACCGTACAACAAAGCATGAACCCTAATGTAAACTATGGACTTTAATTAATAATAACTGTATCAATATTGTTTCAACAACTGTAACAAACATATCACACTAATGCAAAATGTTAATAGGGGAAACTGTGTGTGAGAGATGGGGTATATGGGAATTATCTACTATCAGGGCAATTTTTCTGCAAAACTATAACTGCTTTAAACTAATGATAAAATATTATGTGAAAATAATAAAATCTATTAAAATTTTACAAGTACCCAAGGCTACCAGACTTCCTGACCATTTACTCAAAGACATTTCAAAACCTCCTTGAGAAGAAAGAGGTAAAAACCAAGGTAGGATATGGAAGGCAACTACAGAGAACTCATAGTGGAGTTTGAAACAAGAAGACTTCCAGTTATACCATGTGAAAAAATCTTTCTGGAAAATAAATAAAAACACGGAAAATCCATTCACAATGGCTTCAGCGGACATCCCCTCATTCTTTCATAAGTCACCTGCTGTCCTAAACAGTTCCTGTAAAAAGTGAGGCAGCAAAGCCCACACTTTAAATAAAACTTCCACCACACTCAAATCCTGTACCGTCTTATCTGTCACTCATCTTTGACAATAAAAATCACAAAGGAGTTATACAAGCAAAACACCATTAAACAAACCAAACTACTCCCAAGCCAAATTGACATCCTCTGAATTTCCAACTCAGGGATATTTCTGTGGGAATAAAAATCACTTGTTAACCTCATAGGAAATCAGGTTGGCATAAACAGGTGACATTCTTTAGAGTCCTAGAATTTTATAGGAAATGGGACTATTGATTAAATCAACCTAGATATTTACCCTCAATTATTTTCCGTGAGCTTTTAATCCAAAGACTTAGTTCTAGGTTTGTGGAAATCTGTATTTGAGCAATAGAAAATGAATCCACCAACAAATACGTGGCACATGAATGAAATTATGTGTTTATGAAGTAAGTACCCCAGTTGCTTAGGTAAAGCATCATAGTGTACTTTTATTCTACACAGATAACTAGAATACATGTGAAAAACAGAGACATTGTTGAATTTATCCTGTCACATATTTTTGGTTCCACACACTCATGACTTGGAAAGTTAATGTTGAGAAAGCTCAAAGACAAAAGAGAACATAAGACATATAACACCAACAATATAAAATGTGCATCAATTCACATTTTTCATCTAGTCTTTATTTTTTCTAAATAATCTGAAAGATTTGACTTTCAGAGACTTATGTACCAAGGAGATTCATATATACAATGAATAAATTATAAAGGTAGATTATTAAGAAATAAATAATAATAACATGAATTTATGTATTGTGTGATATGTGTTCATTTATTCTTTCTAAAGTAAGTGCTGATCTATCTGTGGGTCAGAGTGTGTCACAAATTTGTCTTATATATGCATTCTCCAAATATACATAATTAGTAGATTTCTGATGAATTAGATGAGGATCAACAGTAAGTATTGATTGTGGAACACACACCTAAAACAAATGACTCAGATATTTAAAATTTCAGAAGCCAATATTTCCAGGATGTTAGTAGTTGAGAAGAGTTAAGAAAAGAAGAGACTGTGGATATACAATTAACATTGAGATTTTACAAAAGAAAGAAATCAAGTTCATCTTTTATAATCGTTGTTATCAATATTATTGTCTGATAACAATATTAGGAGAGATCCTACTTGCTTTTCTCATTATCGTCTTGTTGAAAATTTTAAAGAGCCTTATATCTAGAGGTCAGTGGAGGATTCAGAGTACATCTACACTGTGATGTTACTTATCTTTTAACAAACATTCCAAATTTCAAATATTCGAATGAGTGTTTCTTCTAAAAATGCATTCAAATGATGTTGCTATTTCCAGAGATGTATATTTTGAATTGCCTTCCAAATCTCTTACTCATTCTTTTGAACATTATACATGGTGGCAAATAATTATGACTTAAGGGTAGATTTTAAATTAGGTAAAAACCGGATGCTGTTTTAAACATAAAGAATAAGATGGGTTATCAAATTGGATAGCACAATTTGTGATCAAGAAATAAAATGCGAATATATAGTTACAAGACTTTTTTTCTTCATTACCTTCTTAAATTGATTCCAAAAGCAGATTTTTTTTTAAATTCCAAATATGGCAGCATAGCTAGGTAAAAATTTGGTCACCCAAGACAGTCATATCAAAGTACAGGACTCATTTGTGGTGTTTTTCTTTTAAATTCAAAAGTTCTCATCTAGAGCCAGCGTCAACATTTTATACATGTGAGAATGTTAATTTCTATTCTTAAAGAACATGTTCATTGCAGATTTACCTAAGGATGAATTTATTTAGAAGATTTAAAAAACATAAAATAATAAATGAGTGAGACATAACCTTATAATGCTTATTTAAATACACATTAATTCAGTAAATGGATAATTATTAAATGCCTAATTATTGGGCAATATCTTATGTCCATGGTACATATTTAAAAATAAAAATATGCTGATAATATTTGTGGCCTCAATGGTGCTTACACTCCAGTGAAAAAAAAGCCAAAAAATATATATTCTATAATAAAGGACTAAAAAAAGGAGCAGTTAAAAAAAAAAAAAGATGAAGATGGCAAAAGGTAGATGGAAATTTTAAATAAATGGTCAGTGTAGACTTCAGTGACAAGAAGACATGTGACAAGAACACAGGAAGACTTGGATGAGGTAAGAGCCCACACAAATATCTTTTGGAAGCACATTCAAGGCAGAAGAGACAGCCAAACTCAAATAGGCTCCTCTGACCTGCTCCTAGAGCTGGAGCATGTCTTTCTTGTCAGAGAACATAGCAAGGAGGTTGCTATAGCTATAGATGAGTGCATAATTGGAGAACAATATACTATGAAGATAATTGGCTTCTAACTTATGTGAAGCCAATGGAGAAAAGCTAAGTAATACAGGGACAAGAGTCTATGGTATATGCAAAAAAATGGTTACAATGACTATGAAATTTAAGCTGGAAAAGGAGAGGAGAGAGGTATTGAAGAGAAGACTGACAAATCCAAAATCAGAGATCTCAGTGGAGTGTAAGGATTGTTGGAACCAGGTGTGACATGGTTTGGCTGTGTCCCCACCCAAATCTCATCTTGAATTGTAACTCCAACAATTCCCACGTATTGTTGGAGGAACCCTGTGGGAGGTGATTGAATTATGGGAAAGGTCTTTCCTGCACTGTACTCATAATAGTGAATGAGTCTCACAAGATCTGATAGTTTTAAAAATGGGAGTTTCCCTGCACAACCTCTCTCTTTGGCTGCTGCCATCCATGTACAATGTGACTTGCTCCTCCTTGCCTTCCACCATGATTATGAGGCCTCCCCAGCCATGTGGAAATGTAAGTCCATTAATCCTCTATGTTTTGTAAATTGCCCAGTCCCCAGTATGTCTTTATCAGCAGCGTGAAACAGACTAATACAAGGTGTTAAAGAGTTGGCTTGAAAGATAAAAGTTGGTGGTTGTTGAAATGCATGGAATTAAAATTTTGAAGGACTGTAGTTATTGGTAATGAGATGTTCTAGAGTATGAACCTAGGAAAGAATAACTGAGAAAGGGTGCAGGGTAAGATAAGATAAGAAAATGAATTGAGGAGGTAAGGTGTGGAAGGTATCTGTGTATTTATTTTAATCACAAATAAAAAAGATAGAGTGTCAGGAGCTTAAGTAATTGAGAAATGACAGTAGGTTCACAGATCTTGGCCACTATGTGGGAAAGCTGGAACAAAATATTTGGAACTGAGAGTTTTTAGGGAGATGGAAAGGAAACTGAATAAAGAACAAGCAGGACTGTTGTATGGAGGATGTAGAAGGAAGAAAAAAAAGCTTCTGTGGCTCTAGAGAAAAGCAGAAAAAGCAGTGTCTGGGGAGAAGCAGATTTCTATTTGAGCAGAAAAGTGAAAGGAAGAATGTTAATGAGTTAGACCAAATGTACTGGTTCCACCTACACAACCAAAACAAAACATTTTTTAAAGTAATTGGATAATCAGAAATGTCTTCCCTATAAGCTTATAAGGAGAATTTAAGAATAAGTTTAATTATTTTCTTTTATTGAGACAGCGTCTCACTCTAGTGCCCAGGCTGGAGTGCAGTGGTGTGATCATGGCTCACTACAGCCTCAACCTCCCAGGCTCAAGCGATCCTCCCACCTCAGCCTCCAGAGTAGCTGAGACCACAGACATACACCACATAGCTAATACTTTTTCAATTTTTTTGTAGATATGGGGTCTCAATATGTTACTCAGGCTGGTCTCAAACTCCTGGGGTCAAGAGATCCTCCTGCCTCAGCCTCCCAAAGTGTTGGGATTACAAATTTGAGCCACTACACCAGGCCTAAGTGTAAGATTCTTGAACAATTATCACATACTGTCTTGAAGTCAGTTTTGCAGAATGATATTGCAAATCCACATATGGTCTTAACTGTTAATCCAATTACCTTTGCCTTACTGTGAAATTCAAATTAATCAGGCAATTTATAAAATATTGATTCAATTTTTGAGACCACATTTTAAGATGAAATTTGACAAAAAAAAGAGTACTTAAGAGCCAAAGGGACTCATTTGGTTAGTTACAGTCTATACCGCATATATGGAAGGTTGAAGAAATCTAATTTATTTAGAAGGACAAAGAAAATGTAAAGATATCAAAGTTATCAAAATATTTATTTAAATAACCATGTAAAATCAGAGCCAACTCCTTTCATGTTTTTCAAGGATACAGGAATAGAATCAGTGATTGAAAATTGTAAGAAAAGGGTTATTATCTCATAATATTTGGTAAAATTATAATAATTACAGCTGTTCAACAAAGGTAGGGGCTGCTTCAGGAGATATTAAATGAAATATTTGTCATATGAGGCATTTACTTAAAGCTTATTTGTAAATGATATAAAAAAGGAATTTCTGTAATTCACAAAAGTTTGAATAAATGATGGATTTTAAATATTCAGATGATTAGTGTTATTTATTCAATACCCTATATGTAACTATCTTTATAGCTTCTTCTGGATGTATATTATTGGAAAAGGAAGGTAAGTTTATAGATTATTCTTGAGTCATGCAACATTTTTATATTTGTTGCCATCATTCAAAGGCATATATTTGGCCAAATATATTTTAATCCAGTATTTTTCCTCTCAGGAGATTTACCTTTGATAGTTCTCTTGATAGCTCTGGCTTCTTTATTTTTGCACATTAATTTTCTATGACAAAAAAGTCAAATTTTGAAGTTAACGTTAAAACTTGCATCTGGGGCTACAGATTGATTTTCTATCTGCTTTTATTTGTCGAACTTGCTGTAGATATTAACTATTGTCTAGAGCATTGATATATTCTATCAATATATTCTGCTTCCCCATCAATATCTAGAGCATTGATATATTCTGTCAGTGCCCTACAGCATACAGCATTGATAGTTCATAGGGTTAGGAATTTTATTCTGTGTCAAATCAGAGAATCAAATCTAGTCTCAACTAGAATTAAATCATTAAAGTGCACCAAATAGTGTTGAAGTAAAAAATGAAAGCAACAATGAGAAAATACATTATAAAAGACATTTTGAATTTTGCTACAAATTGCAGAACTTAAAATTTTGTGACTTGACATTTTTTACAACAACAAACATATTAATGTCATGTCATCATGGGATTCTCAGAGATAATATTTGCAGGGCAGTAGAAGTGCTAAAGCAGAAAGAAGAGGCTCTTAATGGAGAAGTACAACTTATAGAGTAAGCAGATGATGAGATTAAGTCAGGGCTTGAAAGAAACGTAGTAGTTAATATGCTCCCAAGTTGAAAGGGTTTTGAAAGTATAAGTTTTACTGCTAAGTCTGGAAAACCAAAAGTAGCTTTACTTCCTCTAATTGCACAGATATTAACAGAATGAATCATAAGCCATTTCAGGTTAAGCTCATTCACTTTGAGAAAGGCACACATCTGTGTTCTGTGGGTGTTGTGGCCTAGACTATTATAGGAAAGCCTATTGCACACACAGAAACATAGCAATAAATGACATAGTGGTGTAGTGAATTCAGAAATTTGTATATCCTGGGAAACTTTAGTCCTCCAGATTAGTGTCATTTTGTAAATGAGAAAAGTTCAAACTTTAAGGGAAGGTCTAAGACTTCATGTCTTTTGTGAAGCTGCTTAATAATTTGTCATATTTGATACTTTGATGTCATAAACAATGTAATCTCATTAACATACCCAGAAACAACATTGGAAACTTCTACTCTTTACAACTTTTAAATTTAAAACATTTTAATAATTGATGTGCACAACTTTTGAATCCAAAAAAAATGTGCGACCACACCTATAAGAATGATGACATTTGTCTGATATTAGCAGATGACATAGATGTAGATCAAAACTTCTAACTCAATGCTGAAACTTGCCTTTGAAAAAGGGGAAATATCAGTTTGTAAGAAGTTTATTTATTTTTAAAGATGTTTCCAGAAAATTGTTCATTTTATGATCTTCTTAGATACTAGATATAAGATGTACCAATGTAAATTCCTGAAATATCCGTATAGACCTGGTCTTGTTTTCAGCAATGATGAACATGCTCTGTCATAAGTCTGACCTCGTCTTTTCTTGATGGCTCCCAAAATGGATAAATATTAGGGAACCTTTTATTTTCATATGAGATAGTAAGACAGGTAAGAAGTACGCATGGCATGCAAGTAACACAGCAAATTGCTACATTGCTGTAGAGGAGAAACCATCTTTCCTGTGCTTTGATCCTTCATAATAATTTCAGTTTCCTGATTAGTTTAGTCCAGTGCCTATCTTTGATATTATTGTTATTTGTTCTTTTTTTATTTCATCTCTTTATTCTTGTCTGTTTTTGTTGGCCTAGCATTTCATTTGGTTTCCATACACGATTTGCTGTCTCCTGAAATATAGTTCATTAATATTTATTTTATAATCTCATATTGTTTCCACATGATTCAGTTTTACACTCAGTGAATCTGGGAACACTTCTTTAAGTAAATGACTTCTCACAAACACTATTGCCTGTTAATGTCAAAGAACAATCAAGACATACCACATTCTGGGCCATAAAGCATACCCTAACACATTTTTAAAAATAGAAATCCTACAATGTTTATTTTTAGACCACAGAGGAATTAAACTAGAAATCAGTAACAGAAAGACAACCGGAAAATCTTAAACTGCTTGAAGATAAAACAATGCACTTCCATATAACACATAAGTCAAAGAAACTAAAAGATAAAGTGAAAAAGAAAATCTCTGCCGGGCGCGGTGGCTCACGCCTGTAATCCCAGCACTTTGGGAGGCCGAGGCGGGCGGATCACGAGGTCAGGAGATGGAGACCATCCTGGCTAACACGGTGAAACCCCGTCTCTACTAAAAAATAAAAGTATTAGCCGTGTGTGGTAGCACGCGTCTGTGGTCCCAGCTACTGGGGAGGCTGAGGCAGGGGAATCGTTTGAACCCGGGAGGCGGAGAGATTGGAGTGAGCCGAGATCACACCACTGTACTCCAGTCTGGGCGACAGACGGAGACTCGCGGCGGGGGTGGGGGGGGCGGTGGGGAAGAAAGAAAGAAAGAAGAAAATTTCAAGAAAAACTAAAAGTATATTTTTTAATTAAAGGAAAATGAAAACAACATAACAAATCTGTGGTGTGCAGCAAAAGCAGTGCTTAGAGAGAAATTTATAGAGAAAGAAGAGAGACCTACAATCAGTAATCTAAGTTTCTATTTAGGAAAGTAGAAAAAAGAAGAGCAAGTTAAATCCAAAGTAAGCAGACAACTAGAAAAATGAAAATGAGGGCCTGAGTCAATGACATTAAAATCAGGAAATCAATAGAGAAAAACCAATGAAACACAAAGCTGGCTCTTTGAAAGGATAGATAAAATTAACAAACCATTATCAATGTTCAGGCTAAGAAAAAAGAGGTTTCAAATTACTATTATCAGAAATAAAACAGATGACATTACGACAGATGTCCTAGTCACTGAAAGGATACTAAAAAATATTACGAGCTGGACACAGTGGCTCAGGCCTGTGATCCCAGCACTTTGGGAGGCCGAAGTGGGCGGGTCACGGGAGATCAAGACCATCCTGGCCAACATGGTGAAACCCCGTCTCTACTAAAAATACAAAAACAAAAACAAAAACAAAACAAAACAAAACAAAACAAGCCATGCATGGTGGCAGGCACCTGTAGTCCCAGCTACTCGAGAAGCTCTTGAATCCGGGAGGCGGAGCTTGCAGTGAGCCCAGATCGCGCCACTGTACACCAGACTGGGGGCAACAAGAGCAAGACTCCATGTCAAAAAAAAAAAAAAATATATATATATATGTGTGTGTGTGTGTATATATTATATACACGCATATATATTACATATGAGTGTATATATTATATATACACATACATGTGTATATATTATATATACACACATATAATAAATATGCGTGTGTATATTATACACACATGCATATTATATATATACACACATATACTATATATATATATATATATAAGGAACACTCTATACCCACAAATTTAACAACCTAGATGACATGGATAATTTTTTTTTTTTTGAGACGGAGTCTCTCTCTGTCTCCCAGGCTGGAGTGCAGTGGTGTGATCTGGGCTCACTGCAACCTCCGCCTCCCAGGGTCAAGCGACTCTCCTGCCTCAGTCTCCCAAGTAGCTGGGACTATGGGCGCGCGCCACCACGCCTGTCTAATATTTATATAATTTACTAGAGATGGGGTTTCACCATGTTAGCCAAGCTATTCCTGACCTCAGGCAATCCACCGGCCTCGGCTTCCCAAAGTGCTGGGATTACAGGCATGAGACACCGTGCCCGGCTAGATGAATTTTTTGAAATACACAAACTTTCTTTGAAATCTGATAAGAGAACAGATTTTAAGTGTCCTCACCCCCCGCCCCCCCCACACACACACTACACATGGTGATGATTGCATTAATTTGATTGTGATAATCATTACACAAGCTATACATACATCAAATTATCACATTGTACACTATACATATATATACACACACACACAATTTTTACTTGTTGATTAAACGTTTTTAGTTTAAAAATCATATTATTAGGTGGTAGTTTGTTGACATTTATCCTGCTTGGCATTCTCTGAGCTTCTTGCATCTGTGGGGTGGTGTCTACACTAATTTGAAGGAAATTCTCAGTCATTATTACTTTTAAATATATGTTCTGTCCCTTTCCCTCTTTATTTTCTGCTATTCTCAAGCCTTTTGTAGTTGTACCACAGTTCTTGCTCATTCTGTCTTGTTTTGGTCGGTCTCTGTTTTCTTTGCTTTTTCAGTACTGGAGGTTTTTACTGAGATGTCCTCAAGCTCGGAGATTTCTTCCTCAGCTGCGTCTAATCTACAAACAAACTCATGAAAGACATCATTTTTTTTTTTATTTTACAGTGTGTTTAACCTCTATATTTTGTTGTTATTGTTGTTTTTAAGATTTATATTTATCTGCTTACATTACGCATCTGTTCTTGCATGCTTTCAGCCTATTAATTGTAGTTGTTTTAAATTCTGATAATTCCAATGTCTTTGCCATGTCTAGTTCTGCTGCTTGCTCTATTTCTTCAAACTGTGGGATTTTTTGTTTGTTTGTTTGTTTGTCTGTTTTGCCTTTTGTTATGTTTTGTGACATTTTTCTTGATAGTTGAACATGATGCACTTGTGTAATAAACTACCGTAAATAGGCCTTTTGTAAGGTGGTAGTGAGGTTTACAGGAAGGGAAAGCATCCTATTGTCCTATGATGAGGTCTCCAGCATTTAGTGAACCTATACCTCTAGACTGCAAACTTCACAAATGTGTCTCAGTCACGCTCACCTCCCTTGGGTGGGAGAGGATGGTTAGCTTACTGCAGTTGAGTATTTTCCTTCCTTCAGGTTATTTAGGCTCTGATAATACCCCAGCAGCTTAGGCTCTGGATAACAAGAACAGAATGCTCTAGTGTGTTTTAAAATGGCTCTTTTCCCACTCTCCCTGCTGAAAGCATGAGGGCATTTGTTTTTGGAATGTACTGTTAGAACCTGTTGGTAAGGTTCATATGTATTGTTGGTGTTTCACATGTTGAATATAATTTCCATTTAAAACTATTTTTAAAAACTTTTAAAAATGAAAAAAATAAACTATTCATTGATTTGGCATTGAACAAAAAAAGTAATTGAGAATGAAAACAGTCATGGAACATAATAGTAGGGTGCCCATTTTATGAGTGAAACAAGTCAACTACAAAGTGGTTTATAACTCCTAAAAATAATACAAGTGGTTGCAGCCTTGTATATTTTTTATTAAGATAAAATTGAATGCATAGGCAATTTCGAATCTTTCAGAACAGAAGAATGACATTTGAAGGCTAAGGAGATAAAAACACCTATTCTATTGAAATATTTTAAAATGTTAGCATCATTGCTTATTTGTTCTTTCATAGGAGAACATAATCTTGTCTAACAAATGGAGAGTTTTGTTACCCAGGTTCCCAGGTTTTTTGGAGCACACTGTAAAAAAGTATCCACTAGTAATTGTTGCACCTGAGTTTTTATTGTTTCAAAAAGTTCTGGCAAGCAGCCCATCCCTGGCAAAACAAAAACTAGTTGGATCCAGAGATGCCTGAGCTGAAGATGAACTTTGTTGAACTCTCTGCATTACCACAGACATTTTCTATGCACGTGATATACGAAGAGCATGATTGATGACTGTGCCTGCATTGCCTTTACTTCTTTTCATACAATCACTCAGCTAAGCCACAGCATCAAAGCCACATTTTTATCTTTGTTCAAAGAGCCACTGTTTTGGGAACTATCCCTGGTGGTCTCCTTACCTGTTGCAAGTAGTACAATCCCTTGTTAAATTATCCTTGGATGTGGTCATTGGACTGTCACCTGCCAAGCAACTGAACCTCCCTGTTGTGTAGGTAACAAATTCCAGAAACACGGATGGGACTAGGACTCATGTCCCAGCCCTAACTCCTCGAAGGTTCCCAATAGGCAAAGCAGTGGGCAATAGCAGCTCACCCGGGCTAACTTGCTCACACTGCCTGAGAAGGTTGAGCACGATTCTCGAGGATCCTTTTACCTGTGAGGGTTCACAGACCCTGATCCACTAGTTCCTGTATGGCCCTGAGTTTCCCATCCCCTTGCTAGGGAGAAACTCATTGGCAAGACCCATAGCCACTAGCCACTTGGCCTGCATCAACCAAGACCAGTTAGAAGTAGGGGTTCCAAGACCTCATGAAGCTGACTTCCTGGCCCTTTTCATGAAGGCCTCAGATGATATTTTAGCACAAATCAACCCTGGGACTGCTGGCCATCACTGGGACCTAACCTGAAAGAGTCAAAGTGGCTGTCCGGACCTTTCATTCAGCGTTCCTTCAAGATGGTAAGTGGTCTTGGCCCCATGGGTTGACTAATAGAGTGAATTAGATAGAGTTGACTAAAAGAGTGACTAACAGAGTGAGTTCTCTGGATCTAGCAACAGGATCCCTGGATTAACTGCAGCACACCTGTAGTTTTGGTTTCTGGTTTTGGATGGTTTGTGCCTTGGAGTATTGAGAGACACCCCCATTGCATGTATTTCAATAATTCAGACCAGCAAATGGCAATGGCCACCCCCTGGTCTGAATTATTGAAATATGTGTCCATTGAGGTGTTTAGCAATCAGGATCCAGCTAGCCAACAGGGAGATATGCAATTAATTTTTCCAAGAAGGTAGGTTTATGGCCCTTAGATTGGGGCACATATCCCAAAGTTGTAAGTGACCTAGGGATGACTGAAAGCCCTTGACCTTGACAGACCAGCCACTTAGCTAGGCTTGGAAATTGTTAACTTAGTAGGAAAAGCATATAGCTATCATATACCTGAACCACCTGGGTGCATTCTTCTTATGTACTAGTTTTTAAAAAGAAGGGGCAGCTACCTCATCTAATGCTGAGAAGTTACTGGGCAGCATGGACAGAGAAGTCTATGAGGCTGCGCTATGGACCCACCAGGTTTCCCTTGTACTTTTGTCCTTTTGTTTATGGTTTGTTCTAAACATCAGATATGTTTGTTACTTTTTGAGAAAAAAAGTTGAAAAAGTCAATCATCACACTTCTGTGTAACTGCTCACCCTTTGTTTAAACCCACTGGGAGTTGGGAGCAGACCCTGAATTTGAGGAAGAGATCACAGAATGTGGGGAATGGAACATCAATGCTAGAGAAAAACCTATTAGGGTATGTCCTCCAGCACTGGAAAATCTCTGGACATCCCCCAGACTAGGGAGAAGATGATTCACTTCTGCAATACAACCTGGCCTGCAACTATATGAATAGGCTTCAGCTGCTATAACAAAGAACCGCAGACTCAGTGGTTCTGTTGAAGAACTGACTCTGTGGTTGTGATAGCAGCTGGCCACAATATGCCTTAGGCAGACCAGAACAATGGCCAGGGAGCAGATTGCTTAATTGCCTTAGTATTCTGCAGTTAGATTTTTTTCCTGGAAGTGGAAAGAGAAATAGGATGAGATGCCCTATCGAACATTTTGTTTCTTTACCAGAACAAGGCCCTACAGATAAAGTTAAGACTTTGCGCTCTCAAGGTGGAACCACCTGGACCTCTGACTGCACCACTAGAGAAAGTCCTCCCAGTCCTAGAAAGCCTTCAGATGAGAAAGACCCTCTTCACCCCATGAAATTCAACACTGGGGAGGATGGAGAGAGGGAGTCTGCCATCCCAAACGCCCTGGTTCTCCGTCCTTACAAGGGAAGTCTCCTCCCCCATATTCACCTGAATTGGAAAGTAAACTCCAGTTGATGTGTCATGGGCCTCCTCCCTCTTCCAACATCTATCCTGCTTTCCCAGATAGTACAACCTGGAGGCAGAGCTCGTACAAGCCAGGAGGCATGTAAAGCTGGATGAGAATAGGAGTTTGAACTGAGTGCGTGTTCCTTTTACCATCTCTGACCTCTATAATCGGAAAGCACTTACCCAAGGCCTAAGCTAACCTGGAGGAATCTGTTTCTCTTACAAGAAGCATATTTTTCATACACAACCCTATCTGGGCTGATATTCAGACCCTGATGACTACTCTCTTAACTGCTGAGGAGAAATTCACAGTTTTGGCTAAGGATCGGCATGAGGCTGACAAGCAGCATGCTAACCAGCCTGATAACAGCATTAAATGGCTGGCAGAGCCATCGGCCCCAAGTGCAGAACCCAACAGGGACCCCAGTACTAGAATAGAGTAAAAAAAGAAATTGAACGTTACCATATCATGTGGTTGAGAAGAAGGAAAGAAACCATTGAACATTCTGTTAATTGGAGTAAACTAAGGGAGGTTCAACAACTCCTTTGACAGAAGAAGAGGACTAATGGGGTTCCATGGGTTCCCAAATGGCTCCTCCCTATGTCTCCACGGGAGCCTTGTTTTACCTTACAAGAAGGTATGCAGCCAATCAGATTTCTGTTTGAAAGCAGAGTCACATTCTCTGTATTGACCACCAGGAAGGGTGCTCTCTCAAAAAAAAAGATGCAATATTAAAGAGATACTACTCAGTTTCTCTTTTACCTGTGAAGTTGGTTCACAGGCCTGGATCCACTAGTTCCTGTATGGCCCTGAGTTTCCCATCCCCTTGCTAGGGAGAAACTTGTTGGCAAAACACAGAGCCACTGGCCACTTGGCCTGCCTCGATCAAGACTAGTTAGAAGTAGGGGTTCCAAGACTTCATGGAGCTTCTTCATGAAGAACTCAGATGACATTTTAGCACAAATAACCCTGAAATACGGTCACAGGAAAAAATAGGAGGGCTGTCACTGAAGAAAATGTACAGGTATTGTGAAAACTCAACAGCCCAACACTAAGGTGAAGACAGTATCCCCCAAATCTGAAGCACTACAGAGAATACGGCCTGTGTTAGAAAGCCTCTTATGCCAAGAGCTGATCAGGACTTGTCAGTCCCCATAAAATACTCATATCCTGCCTATTAAGAAACCAAGATCAGGAAAGTATAGGTTTGTGCAGGACCTCTGAGTGATCACCAGAGTTGCTCGAAACATTTGCTCCACAGTGTCTAAACCCAGAGACTGCTAGCCAGACTCCCAGGGGACAACAAATATTTCACTGTGCTGGATCTCAAACCTGCCTTCTTCTGTGTTCCTCTAAGCCCTGACTCTCAGGAATTATTTGCCTTTGAATGGGAAGAACGTAGGATCCATCAGAGACAGCAGTATTGCTGGATGGTCCTTTCCCAGGGCCTCAAAGAACTCCCCAACCATTTTGTGGGGGTATCCTAAGCCAAGATTTGCAGGACTTGCAGACAGGGCAGAGCAATTTCCTCCAATGTGCAGATGATATCCTCATGCCCCTCTAAGGAGGACTCTGATAAAAACGCCATTCTGGTCCTGAACTTTCTAACAGAGAAGACCTATAAATTGTCAAAAAAAAAAAAAAAAAAAACAAAGAAAAGAAAAAAAAGGAGGCCCGAATGTCGAAGGCAATGGTCCAGGTGTCCAATATTTAGGACATGCTCTTTCTCAGGGGCAGCTCAGGCTTCTCCAGGACCAGAAATTGGCTGTTTGTGTCTGGCCTCTCCTAGAAACTATAAGAAGTTGCATGGATTTGGGGGCAGGGCAGGATTTTTCTGCATCTAGATCTCAAATTTTGGCCTCATAGCAAAACCATTTTGTGACAAGCTCTGAGGGTCCAACACCAAAGATTTCAAATGGAAGAGGCGTTGTAATCAGGCCTTCTGGAAGCTTTAATAGCTGCTTTGGAAACTCCAGCTCTAGCTCTGCCTTACTAAGCCTTTTGATCTCTAAATCCATGAAAGGCAGGGAGAAGCTCTTAAGAGTAGTGACCCAGATGCTAAGACTCATGAAAAGGGTGGTGACCTACTTCTCTAAACAACTTGATGGTATTGCAAGTGGCAGTGGCTGCCACTTGTACACTTACCCAGGAAGCTGAGACGTTCGCAATGGGCCAAGATTTGACAATTCAGGTCCCCCACCAACTGAAAAGTAAGTGTTTTGGAAGTCAAGGGGGCATCACTGGTTAACAAGCACAGAATGCGACAGTATTGGGCCCTGCTGGTGTACACCCCCAACGTCCGCTGCATGTATGTCAAATCCTAAACCCTGTTAACCTAATGCCCATTACCAAGGCTACCCTAATCCGTGACTGCTCCATCATCATAGAGGAAATATTTATCAGTAGAAAAGATTTTCAGAGCAACCCTCTTCCTATTTTGGAAGACATATGGCTTGTAGATGGCAGTCAGTTCAAGGAAGGATGCCAAAGAAGGGCAGAATGCACAGTTGTGTCCCTACACAAAACTATCACGCCTAAGGGCCTCCCTGAAGGGACTTAAGTCCAAGAGGCTGAGGTAATTGCCTTAACCACAGCCCTAGCACTAGGAAAGGACAAGGCCTTGACTTGTTTACATAGACACAAAATATGCATTCTTTGTGGTCCATGTCTCTGTTGCATTCTGGAAGACAAGGGGACTTCTCAATGCCACTAATCAAGAAATCAAATATGCAATAGAAATATTGGCAATGCTGCAGGTAATAGAAATGCCCAGACAGATCGCTGTAGTCCATTGCTGGGGTCATGAGATGGGGACTCTGAAATACTAATGGGGAACAACCTGGCAGATTCTGTGACTAAAAGAGCTGTAAGAAGAGGGGAGGTCCTCCAAATGTCCTTGCTTTCTTCAGTACATCTTTACAAATATAAACTGAAGTGTCCCCTGGGGAATTGCAGGAAGCCACACAAGAGGATAGCATCGAGTTCCCTCTCAGTGGGGTAGGCCCTAAGCAAGAGAGGCAAGATATGAGTGCCCAAGAATCTGAGGTGGGCTATTGTAAAACACTCAGCTGACTCCTCAGGCTATACATGGTTTCTCATAAAGAGAACCCCAAGGAAACAATGACAAAGTGATGGTATATAGTCAGAAAAACAAAGCCCAAACCAGTCCTCCCATACCTCCTTTCGCTAAAGTGACACAATTCGGGGAAACTGCCCAAGGAAGACTGGCACGTTGATTTCGCTCGTAGGCCTATGGTTCCTGGAGGATTTCAATAGCCCTTGGTACTTGTTAATATTCTTACCAATTGGATAGAGGCTTTTCTCTGCTGGACCAAAGTGGCAGGAAAAGTCATAAAGGCTTTACTTAAAAACACGATCCCTCCATTCAGTCTTCTAGGTCCATCCAGAAGGATAATGGGTCCTTATTTACTTCTAACTTAGTGGCAAAAACTTCCCATGTCTTGGGCATACAATGGAAGTTGCATGCTGCCTGGAGACCACAATTCTCAGGGAAGATTTAAAGGGCTAATAGAATTCTCAAGGGTACTTTAGCCAGATTATGTCACGAAGCCAAAGAGAATTGGTTGAAGCTCTTACAAGTAGCTTTGGCCTATATACAAGCAGCACCTAGAGGCAAAGTGGGACTTAGCGCTTTGAAATATTATATGAAAGGCCTTATCTGGGCCTGACCAGCTGCCTTTCTTGCCAAGACAAGGATACAGAAAGAGACACAAAAGCATATCATTCATTCAGGTTTCATGGTAGCTTCTCTCAACCCTTTTGGCTTTAAGCTTCACAGTCCCCTCCAAGGTAAAACTTCACTCATACAACACAGGGGACTGGAAGGCCAGGCAGGAAGACCTGGAAGACAATGTTCCCCCAGAACCAACTCAGCCCCGCAAGGATAGGGCCCTACCTAACTCTTCTAACTACAAATTATTCCCTTAAACTCCAGGGAATAACTCCCTGGATCCGTCACTCCAGAGTGAACGAAGCCCAGGAGCTCCCGGAGAAAGCCTCTCCAGCACACGCTTGTGAACCTGCCATAGACCTCAAATTGGTTTTCAGAATTAAAAGCTCCGATAAGTAAAATGTTTCCTTGTCATTCTTTTGACATAGTAGGCATCTTTCTTATCCTTAGGAATCTTCATGCTTATTATCCTTTTATATTCTGTTGAGATTCTTAGTTGGTAATTAATCTCTCCATACAATATTTTAGAATGAACCCTCTCTCTCCCTTATGCTGGTTGGCCATTTTAGACCCTTGGCTTCTCAGCCAGTGGTCTCTGGGAAGCCAGTGCTTAGTAAACTTCTCCCATGTTATATCCACTGGGAATAACCTGTCCAATGTTGAATATGCCATAGGCATCTCCAGACTCCTATGAGGTGGCATGTTACTTATCTTTGAGGGGAGACATTAACCTCAGGGTGGCAAAGTGGAGATCCCAAATCCCTCCTGTACCCACTGTGATCTGAATGGGTCCTTCCTGGCCTACACATTGTGTGGAACTCACCCCTAAGGGCTGTGTCACCAGGAGAATAGGCCTTGCTCATTTAAAGAGTTCAGGAAAAGGGGAAAAGTATCAACCATATTATGGAGAGGAATTTGTTGTGTACTTTTTCAACTTTAACCTCACTAGCCCTTGCACTCTAAACACCAACCATTAGTGTTTTCTCACAGAGGTCTGTGGGGACATAATAGACCGTAACACTGGTTATCATAATGTAAACTTTGGCAAGGAATAAATTAATTCCTTGGATATTGGAAACTATGATTTCCCACCCTCAAAGCTGACGGAAGAGCTTCAAATGGACAAGTAAATCTTAGCCTGACTTATGGAGAATCCTTATTCTCCTCATGTGATGGGACCACCTGTACCCCTTGGGGCCTCCAATTGCTTGGTTGTTAAACTTCATCACTCCCACGAGGGTGTGTGCACCTCCAGGATACGTTTTCATCTGTGGCTCACCCCACTACCAGCTCCCTAGCTATAAATCCCCTGTGGTTCTTTCCTCTCCGCTACTTGCAGTGGCTCACCCCCGTGTTGACAATGGAATACAGCTAGGACAATGTACTGTGGGCCTTCTGGGACCCATTAGATAACATTTCATAATGTGAACACCCACTATAACAGACCACAAAGGGTTATTGCACTAATTCTGGTTTCCCCTTGCTGGAATTTTGCCTGAGGTCACCCTAAGAAATTTAACCCGAACACTTGAGAATCTGGAAGCTAAAATGAGGGAGAATCTCCAAAATATGCATGCTTCTTTAAATACATTAGCTAATGTAGTACTGGATAATCGACTGGACTTAGACTACTTACTAACAGAACAAGGAGGGATACGTGCAGTCGCCAATATCTTCTATTGCACCTGGGTACATGCCTTTGGGGAAACAGAGGCTAATATAAAGGAAATGTTTAAACAAGCAGAATAGCTTTATTCCTTCAAAAGTGTAGCTCAACCAACCAAGTTTAGAATGCACTCTCACTTCACCTGGTTTCTTTCTCTGCTGGGGCCCCTAGGGGCCATTGTTCTCAGGTTACTTTTCGGTCTCTGTACATTTAAATGGATAGTAAACTTTGTTTCCTCCAAACTCCAACAGTCCCATCTTCCGCTTGTATTATTAATACAATACTAGCCCCTTCAAGCAATTTTAGGTGACCCAAAAACTTATGTGAACTCAGCAGCTGGAGAGTTTCACTCCCTTAACTGTAGAAGACACAATATGAAGTAGATACAGAAGAATGAGCCCCATCTCTAACCCCCCAAGAATCAGGAGTGGAATGTTTCAGGGAGGTCTGCAACCAAGGGCCCCCCATATTTTCAGATGCACACTCTGAAAAAGTACCCATTAGTAACTGTCGGACCTTGAGGTTTTGTTGCATCCAAAACTTACAGGAAGAAGCCCAGCCCTGGCAAACAAAAATGTGTTGGCCTAAATTGGAGGCAAACTTTGATGAACTCTCTGCATTACCATTTTCTGTATTAGTCTGTTCACATTCCTATAAAAGACTACCTGAGACTGGGTAGTTTACAAAGAAAGGAGGTTTAATTGACTCACAGTTCCACAGGCTACATAGGAGACATGGCTGGGGAGTCCTAAGGAAACTTACAATCATGGTGGAAGGCAAAGGGGAAGCAAGCACTTCTTCACATGGCAGCAGGAGACAGAGAGAGAGAGAGAGAGAGAGAGAGAAAGAGAGAAAGAGAGAGAGAACTCCAAGGGAGAAGTGCTACACACTTTCAAATAACCAGATCTCATGAGAACTCACCCACAATCATGAGTAAGTGGAAAATCTGCCCTGATGATCCAATCACCTCCACTATGCCCTCCTCCAACACAGAATTACAATTTGACATGAGATTTGGGTGGGGCACAGAGCCAAACCATATCCACTCACTAACATCCATCCCTAGGGAGGAGCTTATTCACTATTTTCTATATATGTGATGTATGAAGAAGCATGATCCATGACGGTGCCTGTGATGCCTTTACCTGACCTTTACGTACAATGACTCAGCTGAACAACACAATAAATGCCTCACTTTTATCTTTGTTCGAAGAGACATTGCTTTGGGAACTGTCCCTGGTTTTCTTACTTTTGATAAGTAATAGAATCCTCTTCTTTAAACCTCCCTGGTTGTAGTCATTGGGCCGTTACCTGCCAGCAATGGAACCCACTCATATGTGAGTAACAGTTTAGATTTGGTAAAATAATATGGTTAAAACTTATGAAGCATCCACTCTATGCTAAACAATTTATGTCATTATTTGTTGTTTCAGAATGTATTTAAGGCAGGTGTAAACAAGATATTTAATTTTAGTGCCATAGCTTAAAATAAGTCTTACCCTTTTTATAGTTATGCAGAAAAGGATTCCATGAACAAAATTATATAAAAAGTATATATTGTAACCAGCAATTGAATCCAAGCCTCTTGGCACAGAAATCTATATAATGTCTACCATATTCCATTACTTCATTGAAAAAAATCGTATAGTACATTTCTTTAGCTTTATTTAATGTTAATGTATTATATGCTATTCTAGCGATTAAAAATGTAATATTTAATTGAAGATACTTTTAAAGATATACAGATACACAAATGCAGTCAAGCATACAATTTATATACTATCATACACACATGATTCTTTAATATTATTTAATATTTCCCAAAATAAAATATAGTTCACTATTTGTCGTGTCATTGCATTTGGTCTTTCTCATTTCTTCACTGATCTGCTTTTATAATAACCGACTATTGCTAATTTCATTAATCAATGTAGTAAATTTAATAATTTCAAAATTTCCAAAAAGCCAGGTCCATGATTAAGGGGTTGTTGAAATTCTCCAAAGTGATGTTTTTCTTTAATTATGTCACTGGATTCTGGAAATGTTGGGCTATTTTCTAAGGACATTAAAGTGGATCTGATTTGGGTTTAGAAATGGAGTACTCACATTTGATTAGATAACAGTGCCACTCAGATAACTAGAAGGTTTTGCAGATTCAGCCTTCTTATGAAAGAAAACTGATTTTCATAACTTTTTATTTCTGATTAGAGCCTACTAGAAATCCCTGAGGACTTCCATCTGAAATGTGCAAACAAATTCCATGAAAACTCTATGGTTACAGTATTCTCAATGTAATTATATTTCTTGTATGTAACCCACTTCTCTTTCACTCAAAGTGATGACGTCATTTTGACTCAGTGTGTACTGGAAAAGCTCATTTAAGGTCAAGGAGTTTGTACCGGTTTATGGCTAGCATAAGAGTTTAGTGCTGGGCTTTCAATACGGAGTCTCTGGTATTAAAGCAACCTTACCCCAAATAAATACCATTAAATATATTTTGTTGCGTTCTAATTTTATGGTTCCATGATTTTCAAATATACAGATTACATTTTAAAAATGAGTTCAGGATTCTAAATAAACTAAACTTTGTGGAAGAAAGAACTGCTTTCTTAAACTGTAGAGATGGAAGAACTGATTAGGTATGCGCAGACTGGAATTTGTTCTAATGGTTTATCTTTGTTGCTAACAATTTTTGCTTGTGTATATTTCCACCTGTTAAATTACTCTATAATTTACTGTTTCCTGCTATTTGACAAGAAAACATTACAATCACAATAAAAAGTAATTTAAGGCTATTACCAATCAATGAAATATGTCCCAGTCTAAAATGAGATTGAAATAATTTATGGGGATTTTACAGTCAAATTAGAATGAAGATTATTCCACAGGGGGAAATCAACTTCTGCAAAACTGCAAGCATCATATATTTCCTAATATGTTCTCACAGCTGAAACAATGTCATTATTCGAAGACAGCACAGGAAACTCAGTGCAATCAGAAGAGTCTTACAAATAAATGCTGGCAAAAAGAGGGTATTTTTGGACCCATAACTCAGTAATGGATTTGAAGTTAATGCAAGATGAAGTTAATGCAACATTAAACCTAGGAGGCACATCAGGTTTAATACCGTTGAATGATTCACCACAAGTATGGTTTGTTGACTGACATTTTTATACCCTTAACCTTAGGAAACCTTCCTAATAACATTTAGCAATTTAGCAATAGTATATCAGCCCTCACCACTGCCCATCAATACACAAAACTGAAATGTCCTAAAACACAAGCATTTTATTTCAGTGTTGAAAAGCAATTACATTCAGTTTCTCTTTTCCTGGCAAATGAAACCTTGGATTTGAAGGCTTTATGAGCAATGACAAGATTTCATTGTATTTACTCCTATTTTATACTGAGAGTTCATGCAATGAATTTTACTTATTTCTAAACCAACTCACATTCATCAAAAATGTGACATTTGGAAAATACAAAAATTTAAAGAAAACACATACTTAGGAGCTACTGAACTCAACACAAATGATTGGAGAATGAACAAATCCAGTATAGCATTCTTTTGTTTCCCTAATAAACAAACATAAAATACTCAGTTATTCTATACTCAGCTTCTCCTTTACCTCTCCTCCTGCTTTCAATTCTCAAAATTTATCTGCCTGATAGTCAATCATCCTATTGATAATAAAGAGTTGAATTATCCAAATAATATAGACAAATGGAAAATCGAACTGTCATGGGTGTAGTAAGAAAGATGTTAACTAACTTTTCCTTTAATATGGATTGACTAAATTCACTAACCTATTCAACTTAAACCCAGACTCTGCTTTCGATGAGGTTAAAAAACAAAAAAGGAACATAAGAAAAGTGCTAGAATTTATTTACTGTATTTATTGACAAAAGGAGCAACAGGTCTTCTGATGAGAGTAGACATTATATCAAGTATAAAATTATTTAGGCAGTTATTTTTAAACTAATTTTAATTTCCTTGAGGAAATAATGTAACTTGATTTTTTCCATTTAAGCTTTAATGAAATAAAACTATGTCTCCAAAATATTAGAATTAGAATTAAATCCAAATGCATATAAAGTATGTTGCTTTATATTCTTTTAAGTTATCCAGGATCCTTCTCTTATCTAAAATTTTAAAAAACATACGATCCCCTGGAAAAGTAAACATTACTTTTACATTTAATTTGCTCTTTAAAATAGGAGACATTTGTTATGCAGATAAAATGTAGTAGACAGAAATACAAATAAATTGTAGCTTGTTTAGTATATAATTAATATTTCTAGAGTATTCAAAATTTATTTGTTAAATTAATACCTGTAATTGCCACATTCACCCATTTCTTACTGTTTTGTTTTTAAAACACCAGCATCCTTATCCTGATAAAAACATGCAAAAATATGAGCTTTTCTCTCTTTAAAAAAGTGGCATATTTGATAGTAATAATAACATATCATTTGTGATTCATAATATATGTAAAAGTAAAATATATGAAAATAATATCTCTTAGGAATGGAGGGATTTAAGTAGGTACACACTTTTGTAGGGTTCTTTAAACCTGAAGTTGAATAATATTATTTCAAAATACACTGAATAAGGTAAAAATACATACAACAATCCCTAGAGTAAGCACTAAATAAATAAGCAAATATTTATGCAAAAATATTATAAAATAAAATGAAATATTAAAAATATTTTATTAATGTGGAATAATGTTGGAAAGATAGAACAAGAACATAGAAAACAAATGACAAATGGTAAGATGGTTGATTTAAATCCATCTTAATAGTAACATAAAATATAAATACATTAAACATTTTAAATAAAAGCAGAGATGGTATGGCTGGATAAAAAGCAAGGCCAATCTAAGTGATTATTACAAGAGAAAGACTTTAAATATAAAGCTGCAAGTAGGATAAAATGAAAAATATGAAAAATAATCCATGCAAACAGTATTCACAGGAATGATTCTTTATAGATGTCAGATAAAATAGATTACAAGACAAGAAGTATAGAGAAAAAGAAAATCATTTTACAATAATATGAGAGTGAATTCATAGACAAATATAGTCATCCTTAATATTTACCCATTTATAACAGAGGTTCAGGTCCACAGAAAATGAACAAAACTAAAGGGAGAAATACAAGTAAAATTTAAGATTTAAACACATCTCCTAATAATTAGGATAAGAAAACAAAATGGGATGAGAACATAGAAATTCTGACATTATCCACCAACCTGACTTAATTGACACTTATACAATACTATACCCAACCAATGCAGAATATTCTTTGTTTTTCTAATATACATGAAAGGTTAATAAGATGACAATATGTGAGAACCTAAAATAAGTTGGAATACATCTTCAAGGATTTGAATAATATGGACTATGTTCCCTGAGCACAACTGAATCAAATTCCATAAAGTGCTTATTTCACATTGCATGCCTGTCAAAATATCTCTTGCACCTCATAAACATATGCACCTACTATGTACCCACACAATTTTTTAAAAACAATAACAAAATTGAAAAATAAATAAATAAATTAGAAGTCAGTGCAAAAAGGTATCTAAAGTATCCCAAATATGTGAGCAAAAGCTAAACAATTCTAAATAAATGTTAGAACAAATACAAAAGAACAAGGCACATTAGAAAATAAGTAAAATTGAACGATAATGAAAACACAGTGTAGCAAAACTTGTGAGATGCATAAACACACAGTGTTTATCAAAAAATGTATATTTCATCCTTAAGCGTGATAAGTTAAAATGCTCATAAGGGAAAATAAGCACCCAACATTTTACCTTAAAATACTGGGAAAGGAAGAGCAAACTAAACTAAATAAGTACAAGGGAGGAAATAAAATATGAATGGAAATCAATAACTTGTATAAATAATATATAAAAATCATAAAGCTAAAACTAAGTCCTTTGAAAATTAATAAAATTAATATATCTCCAGCAAGCCTTATTGAAAAGAGAGAAAGGCTAGAGCGCATTTATTGGACATTAGAAGCAGCTCACCATGACCTTTTTGTCTAGGACAGGCTGCCTACCTATTGCAGATCCCAGATCAATGAATGGAGAAGACTTCACTTTAAGTTCATGATTTAATTAATGCCTCGGACCAGTATTTTAACTGCTAAGTCTGTGTTCACGATTTAAATTGATACTAGAACTTTGACTTGCCCCCAAATTACTAAAGAAAACATGGAATTTTTCCAAGCTATCACCATGAATAAAGAGTAACTACTGTATGAGCAGGTTGAATGAGGCAATGAGGAAGACAAAAGATGATTATTTTACAATGTAACCCATGAGTCCTGCAAATATCAGACTTATGAAAGAGTTCCAAGTAACAGCATTATTTAGAATGAATTTCATGTACAACAGGAATATTGACTTTTCTATACAGAAAACTTTTTGGTTGAAAACAGGCTCTGTTATAACATAGCTAACCCTTGGGAATTTTTGAGTTGCCAACAATTGCTTTGTGAACAGTCCACAAACAGAAATACAGAATTTCTGGGGAAAGTATGATTTTTATTAAGAAAAATTGGTTGCAAAAATGTGGTCCAAAGACCAGCATAAAATTGGAGGAATTATTCTCAACTGGAATTCAGTTAGTCATTAGAGCTCCCTTTCTGTGATATCCCACTGGTTTATGCTTGAGTCTTTAAGACCTGTAATTAACAAGTGAGTAAAAGCTCAAACATCTCCACAGGACTGTGGGGGCACAAAGCAGCCATGGTATTGGTACCAGCAACCTCTGCAGCAATGGAAAGCACTGCCAGCTGCTTTGGCAGCAAGGTGAATCAATGCCTCGAGGCAGACGTCTTCACCCTCCCCCACATTAAGCATTGTCCATCTCAGAGTTTGGCAGGTGCTCATAAATTGCTCAGAAGAGATTAACTGAACCTACAAGAGATATATGGGGAAGGGTTTTAAGTGGTAAGCATGCCACCTGGATATCAGTAGAAGTCGTCCAATGGGCATAGGTGAAATGTGTTTTGAAAAATCTCAGACTTCTATGGGAGACATTTGAGACCAAGCTAAAATTACAACTTAACAGAACAGCTTGAGCCAGATGAATGTTTAAGAAATAGTACTACCCTAGAGTTTTATTCATTTTAATTAGCATTTAATGCACCTTACTATAGGTCTAGCATTGCTAACATAAACAATTCTAACAACTCGTATGTTATTTTTTAAAGTTTTTTTCCAATAAAAATAAAACTTTACCAAAGACAATCTAAAGTATTTGAATAAAAAAATATTTCAAATGTTTTCAACAGTATCATCGCAGTTAAAAAACTCATTCTTATAAAATTAGAGTCTGAGCGATCTCACACTGAAGACTTATATCTAACACATGAGGAAAACCAGGGTGAGGATTTAGAGGGAGAGCGATCTAATGCAGATCCTAAGCCAGCGCATCATACTTACGCATTCATTGCTACATTATAATTATGGTCCATGTTTTCCATTTAGGTCATCATACCCATGTTGGATATGTTTGCTACATAGTTTTAGGACATTTAAAACATCTTTATAATAATTTTAGGGATTTTGTACATTAAAGTTTTCAGATTGGCAATTTGTCAAGGATATAGAGTGAATGCAAATATACTTGAAACATTCTCAACAGAGTGGATTATTCAATTATTTTATGACATATTAATATCTGTCCCCTCTACCTCCCTATTTAAAAGGAATATAATAGAGTAGCTTAGAATAAAATTGTTTCTGATATTTTAAACTCACCTTATATGAGTTATGCAGAAATTACGTAGCATATTTATTTCAAACATTAGGCCCTTCTAAGAATACAGGAGTGAGGTACTAGACTAACATGTTTCACAAAGTAACATATGGACAGTGCCTCAGCAGTTAAGGAAGAAAAAGATGATGCGTTCACTTGAAGTCCAAAGATCCTTGTTTCTGGACTTTGTATTATCTTTCAGTCATAAACTTTTGAAATAAGCGCCCCCTTTAAACTAAAAATAAAGAGAGCTGAATGTGTGAAATTCATATGGCTACAAGAGAGGCTTTGCTGTGTGTGAGTTCTAAATACTTTTCAACATACATGTATCTCACTCTTTCACCTTTCTTACACAAAATGTCTGCTTGGAGTACCCCTTTAATTTTATGCATCATTTCTAGGGCAGTTTCAAAGCAAATGTTTCTGCTTTACCATTGTTCTCAGAAGTATTTCTGTCCTTAGGATATGCTGCTTATTTGATTCATGAGATTTGTTATCTCCCTCAGTGATTGCTAGAGTGATCTAATATAGGTCAGGTACTTCTGTCTCCCCTTAGGCTAACTCAACTGTAGAAGTATGGATTCTTCATACTTCTCTGATCATAGCACTGATTCCTGAACAAAAGCCTTTATTAATATTTATGTCTTATGCAGAGAAACATCTTTTTTTTTTTAAAGACGATAGAGTGTTGTAGTGAATAGTCATTATCCATCTAGGCAATAATTCACATTCCTCACCTCTGAAGTTTGAGTACAGACAAGTTTGCCTAGCAGATGCAATGTTAGCCTGGAGGAGTATATTGACTTTAGGCATTCTGTCAGCTTCTGTGTAAAACTGAAGCAATCCCTCCTCAAGTAAATCCTATTTAAACACTGAACTGTAATTACATATGATTTACTAATTTAAACTTGAGGTTCATATCAAGAGGATTAGTTTTGTTTGCAGTTCAAAAACGTACAAGCATGCTGAAGGCTGCGTGCTGGATATTTTTCCTAATGGGAAATTGTAGATGTTTTCATTTATGAATTCTTCCTGTAAATTTAACATTTTAAGGAAATACATGATTAGTTTTGCAAACATCCTAATCAATTGGTAACTATGGTATTATAGATCAAAAAATGTGTAATTGAATGACAAAGGACATGATTTCTAGAAACTGCTCCCTCAATAATTAGCCATCTACCATGGAATAGGTCACTTCCTCTCCTTGGCCTTTGTTTTTCTCATCTATAAATAGAACATTAAGTTTGGATGCTATTTTTTTTTTTTCTGATCTAAAGCTCTTTGACAAATAGGTATCCAGAGCAACTAATTTATTAACAGAAATTAAATCTTCATCCTCAATGTAACCTGCAATCCTACACACGTACCCTCTGTGCCCGTGTGAATATGAGCGTGGATCTAAGGCATAACCCAGATAGTTATGAATACATAGACAAGCCAGTTCAAACTCGTATGAGCACGGATCTAAGGCATAACCCAGATAGTTAGGAATACATACACAAGCCAGTTCAAACTAGTATGGACAAAAAAGATAGTGGGTGACTTGCAAAATGCTAGTTGGATCCGTAAAGATAATACACATAGAATAAAAAATTGGCTTCCTCTTCTGTGTTTAGCCACACAGCCATTTTGTCAGCTAAGCATATTATATTTTGGTGGGAGAAGCATTTATGTGAACCTTTAACATGGTGATGAGTTAAACTTTATGAATTCATTATTTTTTTATTCTAGATCTCCTAAACCGTGAAATGATAGAAAATATTTGTGGCAGCTGCAGGAGAAGGCTAGCATAAGACACAGGGAAGAGCTTGGGACGGCAGAAGTCTTTAGAGGTAAGGAATTTGTGGCTTTCTGGAGAAGCAAAGAAGACCTGGGATGAAAGAGTTCACCCCGAATTCCCTAAGGTGAATGGAGGTTCGTGTCTGTGGTGTTTGGGCTCCTACCTTTAGAGAAGTCATTTCAAATGTCAATTTAAAATACTAATGGAAAGCCAGTGACAAGGAATATAAATGTTAAAATCAAAGGAAAAAAATCTTATTGAGGAAAGTTGATCTTTTTAACAAATGCATTTTTCAATAAACTTTATTGTAAAGGTTGAAGACATGTGTCTATGTGGAAATGAATTACATCTCAACTGTGACTCATGATGTGGCATCTCACACATCATGGTGATATATCCAGGTTGCAGGTTTTCTGAAAGTGCATCAGTTGAAATCATGACATAAAAGCAATCTCTAACAAAAGTCACAGTAAGTCTGTCTCTATTTCTAAAATAGTAACTTGTAAGGTTTAAAGAGTTTGCCCTTTCCCATAATTCTTTGTGAAGTAATATAGAAAGATTGGCAATCTAAAGAAAAAAGTTAATAAAAATGCATAAGCATTAAATACCTACAGAGAACACATATTCTTAACTTAAAGCTATGAGTGAGATTTTAAGGAATCTCTGGGCTGTGTGAAAGAAAATCCAAGTCACACATCATGCTTACCCAAATATTTACATGTAATTAAAAGACTGAATGAAAATGAATGTTGAGTCTAATCTGAAAATATGCATTTTTTTACCTATTACTATGTTTATGTGCATTTATATATATAGTACAAATTCTAGGGTTACTAATTATATAGAGAAACAAAATATATTTATCTGATTAATCCCTTTGACCCATGGCCAAAAAAATTGAGAGTGAAAATAGACTTTTAAGCCCATCCTTCCTACTCTCCCTTCTAATTAGGTTGATCTCTTTACAAATGTGTACAGAAGAGTGTGTGTGTGTGTGTGTGTGTGTGTGTGTACAAATGTATATCCAGCATTTGGCCACTTCTCCTCACTGTCTTTCTTTGTACTAACAGTCTAAGCCATGATCATCTCTCTCTAAGACTATTGCAGTAACTTCCTGCATCTGGTATTAATATTACTCCATGGAGAATATGCACCTCACAGAGAGATTCTCTTAAGTTATCATTTAGGTCATATGACTCCTCTTCTCAAATTCTCCAATGTCTTCTCACTTCACTCATAATAATGCCCATGAACTTAGATTTTTGCAGTCTTATAATCATCCCTGCAACTATACTGTGGACTTCATATAGTTATCTTTTCTTACTCATTCAGATACACGGAGCTGCGCTGGCATACTGGCTATCATTTCATCACACGAGGCCTACTTCTGCCCCAGAGACTATGAACTTAAATTTCAACCTTCCTGAAATGTTCCTTCTCCAAATATCCAAATCCCTTATTCCTTCTTTTCTTTTAGGTCTCTGCTCCAGTCTCCTCTTATCCAAAAAGACTGTTCATCCTGTTTAAAAAGACATCTACCTCTCTGTCATACTGACTTATTTTGCTTTGTAATATTGGACTCCACCCATCATATCATTATATACTTTGTATTTATTTATTTATATCAAAAGCAAGTACCATATCCTTTGTTCTGTGCTGATGACTGTTTGTACACTCAGCATTATCAGTAGTGAGGTTACCTTTGGTTACGGGGAGCTCAAGCTCTTGAACCAATGTGCAGATTTTATCCCTTTTACAATTTAGATTGTTTTTAAGGAATCATCACACAGACAATAGGAATTATGTGAAGTAACGATCCCTTCAAGTAAAGATACACTAGCCTACCTGGCTTATTGCTAAGTGCTTCCTGTGTAGTGAGTAATGTTTGCTGGGCATTAATATAAAACACAAAACATACACATGTTTTGCTTGCTCTTGTAAATCTATCCATATTCCTATTCTCTGATCTCATTTTGTCAAACCTTCCAAGGACCCTGATCAAACATTGAGTCATTTGTCCCTTCCAAGGCATTTGTGTGTATATATATATATATATATATATATATATATATATATATATATATTTTTTTTTTTTTTTTTTACCTCAGGTGACTCCTCCCTGTACATAAGACAAAACAACCAAGTGTACCACTTAGAATTCAGAATATCCTGAGTAGAGTTGTAGTCCCAGAGGAATCCATTTTCAGGTCCATCAGTGAGCTACTGTGTCCCAGCCTATCCAAGATAAGTGTGACATGGATCTTTTTAAACACTGTCATATAGAACTTCTGATTTTCACAGCATTCCTTGAATTACACCTCATTAAGCTGAATGTGCATTTTTTTCTTTTTTATAACTTCTAAAATAAGAGAAATTAACACATTAGCAATAGTTAACAAAGTTATCAAAACAGTAAAGTAAAACAAACACAACATTGTTCAAAAGCACAATCCAAGGATATCCTTTTACCTGTGCTTTGTTCCAACCCACTATAGATGAGGGTCTTAATGGTTGTGCCGGGAGTTATCACAATTTCTCTTCTTACCAGTAGGGGAATCTTTATTATTCTCTAATCAGTGAGTGAGTAGTTCTAGAATCCTCAGGGTCTGCTTTCTAGAGTTACTCCTATTAATGATTATTAATGATTATTCTGTGGTAAGCAGGTCTATGCAAACTTACCCCCAAACGCCAAAAATTTTGAGGTGAAGAAAGAGGGTCAAAAATCCAGTTTCTCAGAAACAAACATTCAAGATACTTAGCAACAGAAGTCATGTCTGTGGTGAGATGAGATGATAGACCCCTGGTCTCATTATCCCCTGGGCCCAGGATTTATATGCTATAGAGAAATTGCCTAGGGTAGGATTTATGACAAGTGAGTATTTATAATAATATCAAGGTTGTTTTGACCTGAGGCAGCATTTGCAGTAAGTGAAAGTGAAAATCTTAGAAAAATTTACTGAACTGGGGTTAATCAGAAGTCAACATAGCAGGTTTGCATCCAAGATGGAGTTACTTTAGCCTCCACAATAGTCCCTCAGCTTATGTTCCCTGAATGCACAGTGTGAAACAAAATCTTACGTTAAATTAGTTTATTAGATTATAGGAGCTGGAGAAGAGAGAACATGAGATGAGGAAGAAGAAAAAGCCTGTACAAGGGATAATTATTGCGACCCTCAGTATGAGGGGCTTGTTTCAGCAGGGATCTTTGGCGAAGCACACAGAGTACCATCAACAGCTATTTACTTTCCCATCAGCTGTTATTTGTTTCATTACTGAGGAAGGCCCCTGAATGATCCCTTCCCTGTCTTTTGGAGGCGCTCTTGCCATTTCAGGTGGCCACTGTATAGGAAGAGTCCCAGCGCTAAAAATGAAGCGGAGATATACACATGAAGCAATTTCCTGTCACCTTGAAGTACATTCTGGCCTGCGAAGTCTGCGTGATACCACCCACTGAAGGTGCGAATGGAGTAATAAATAAGACAAAGTTGATGTGAATTAGGCCTCTGATACTTCTGTTACCCTCAGGTTCAAAAACCAACTGTTAAGCAATTTGGTCAAAAGTTTTGTTAGGTGTTAAAATCAGGCACATAGGTGTAGTCACTAGAATTTACACTCCTTCTTTCATAAAACACCTCCAGAAAGCACATCCTGTCTCTAAATGTTTTATAATTCATTTTATATAATTGCAGTAACATTTTAATGGTGATGATAGAAAACACAAGGGAGAAGATTTGAACAAAAAATCTTCAAATTACAGAAAAGGAAGACTTTCAGGTGTCAGCTTGATCACGAATAGCAATTTCCAGATACTCAATTCCATAGATAGATGCTATGACTGGAATATGTCCAACCAAAAGCATGTGCTGGAAATTTAATCCTCAATGCAACAGTATTGGGAGTAGGGCTTGACAAGAGATCTTGGATTAATGCTGGTTATGAAAGGGCTTGAGGCCAGACGCAGTGGCTCACACCTGTAATCCCAGCACTTTGGGAGGCCAAGGCAGGCAGATCACCAGAGGTCGGGAGTTCGAGACCAGCCTGACCAATATGGAGAAACCCTGTCTCTACTAAAAACAAAAACAAAAACAAAAACACACACACACAAAATTAGCCAGGTGTGGTGCATGCCTGTAATCCCAACTACTCAGGAGGCTGAGGCAGGAGAATCACTTCAACCCAGGAGAGGGAGGTTGAGGGGAGCTGAGATCGCTCCATTGCACTCTAGCCTGGGTAGTTCAATCTCTTGCTCTTTCTTTGCTTTCTATCATAAGATGACACAGCAAAAAGACATCCACCAGGTGTCTAATCCTTCATCTTGGACTTCCCAGCCTCCAGTACGAGAAGCCAATGAATTATGCTCATTATAAATTACCCAGGCTCAGGTATTTTGTTATAGCAGCACAAAATGGACTAAGGCAGTAGAGTTTTCTGAAATTGACAAGACTGAATATCAATATATCAGCCCTTGATTTCCATCTCTCCTTTCACAGTTGTATTGCTCCCATTTTTCAGACAAAAGATGTGTTGTTTCTGGTGTGAGACTCTCTAAGGGACAAAACAAAGGCACAGTTAGGGAATGCACTGCCCCTGAAGCTAAGAACCACTGAAGTAAAACATGAGAGATTTAACAAGACATTCCAAGGGAAATGGTACTTTATTATTGATTTATCTATTTTTCTGTTTTAAAATTAAAATTAGGAAGTGAGAACATTTTCATATAGATACTTATTAACCATTTTTTTAAAATTTAAAAATAAAGTTAGGTTGTTCTCAAAGGAATTATTTCTAATTTGTTTGATTAGTTTTGTGATATGGATGGGTATTTCCAACTCAGTTATACAGCAAATACTTTCCAGAAATGAAGTGAAATAAATCTTTATCTTTAAGATATAATGAATATATATTTAATAAAATGTATTTCTCATATAATACATTGGGATATGTATTAGCCAGAGTTCTCCAGAGAGAAAGAACCAATAGGATAGATGTATATATAAAAGGGAGTTTGTTAGGGGGAATTGGCTTACGCGATTACAAAGCAAAATACCATGATAGCCATCTACAAGTTGGGGAAGGAAAGAAGCCAGTAAATTGACAGTATAACATACAGTCTGCTGTCTGAAGGCCCAAGATACCCCGGGAAGCTGCTACTGCCAGTTCTAGGGTCCAAAAGTTGAAGAACTTTGATATGGTTTGGCTCCTTGTTCCCACCCAAATCTCATCTCGAATTGAAATCCCCATGTATCAGAGGAGGGTCCTGGTGGGAGGTGATTGGATCATGGGGATGGTTTCCTCCATGCAATTCTTCTAATAGTGGGTGATTTCTCATGAGATCTGATGGTTTAGAAGTGTGTGGCAGTTCTCCAGCTCACTCTCTTTCTCTCCTGCCACCATGTAAGACATGTCTTGCTTCCCCTTCACCTTCCACCATGACTGTAAATTTTCTGAGGCTGCCCCAGCCACGTGGAACTGTGAGTCAGTTAAACCTCTTTTCTCTGTCAATTACCCAGTCTCGGGTAGTTCTTTATAGCAGTGTGAAAATGGATTAATACAAACCTGGTGTCTGATGTCCAAGAGTGGGAGGAACAGAAGCAAGCATTGGCCACGGAGAAAAAGAAAGATATCCAGAAGCGTCCGCAAGCAAAACTTTTCCCACTTCTTCTGCCTGCTTTGTTCTAGCCATGCTGGCAGCCAATTGGATGGTTCCCACCCACTTTGAGGGTATGTCTTCCTCTCCCAGTCCACCAACTGAAATGTCAATCTCTTCTGGCAACAGCCTCACAAGCACATCCAGAAACAATATTTTACCATCCGTTCAGGCACCCCTCAATCCAGTCAAGTTGACACCTAATATTAACCATCCTTGTGTATAGGCCTTGAAACTATCCAAAATTATGTTAAAATTGTATATTTTAATATTTAAAAATGTTAACACTAGATCATTTTATAAAGGTAGTAAGAGAGTAAACATGTTCGATATAAAGTTAGAAGAGGATTGTTAATTTTTGCATTTGCATTTATTAGAATAGTAACAGAAAATATTCTAGTAATACTGATGGGAATATCTTCCACATTACTAGGCATGGGCTGAAATAAAATGTATTCAAGTATTAAATAGTTAAACAGGTAGTCAATTTATGGTAAATGGTTGCTTGATTTCTGCAATAACTCAGGAAAAATGGCCATGGACCAAAGCAAACAATTTATTGACTGTAAATGTTACCATTCCTCCATTAGGGAGCAGCTGGTTTCGCCTAGGTGTATGTCCTCATCAGTGGCTTTGCTAATGCATTACACCATTGTTAACAATTTTAACTGAATGCTTAAGTGGTAGTTGAAGCCTTTGCTTAATTTATTTGTTTCATTGTATAGTGTCTATACGAAATAACCACAACAAAAACTTTCTTCTTTCATTTTTGCTCCTTTTCCAATACCTTTCATGGTTATGGAATTCTAAAGTTTTCTGGGTGAGTTTTATCCATGTGTTTGAAAATGAAGTTGCTGAAGCAATATGGTCCATATAATTAATCATTTTAACTTTATTAAGATTTTAATATACAAGATCTCTCCTTCTCTCTTGCTAAGATATAAAAAATGATAAAGTAATATAACTTTAAAGTTATTGATCCAGATTTTGAATTAAAACATATGTAAGTTTTTCTTTTTGTGAAATTATAAAAAAAAAAAAAACTTGCCAAATAGCACAGGCCTTGGCACATGGTAAGAGTTATATTAAAGAAAGTCATTTCAAATATTATTGATTAATATTCCACTAAACATCTCCCTCCATCTCTTTAAAGATTTTAGAAGTACAAAGGAGTATGTATATGTTTTCTGAAAAAAAAGTGCGTTTAATAATAATTTAATTATTAGCTCTTTGAGGAATTGCCATACTGCTTTCTGCAATGATTGAACTAATTTACACTTCAACCAACAGTGCATAAGTGTTCCATTTTCTCCACAACCTCGCCAGCATGTTATTTTTTGACTTTTTAATAATAGCTATTCTAACTGGTGTGAGGTGGTATCTCATTGTGGTTTTGATTAGAATTTCTCTAAAGATCAGTGATGATGAGCTTTTCTTCATATGCTTGTTGACCACATGTGTGTTTTCACTTGAGAAGTATCTGTTTATTTCTTTTGCCTACTTTTTTTATGGGGTTGTTTGTTTTTCACCTGTCAACTTGTTTAAGTTCCTTATAGATGTTGGATATTAGAACTTTGTCAGTTGCATAGTTTGCAAATATATTCTCCCATTCTGTAGGCAGTCTGTTTACTATGTTAATAGTTTATTTTGCTGTACAGAAATTCTTAAGTTTAGTTAGATTCTACCTGTTAATTTTTGCTTTTGTTGTGATTGGTTTTGGTGTTTTGTCATGGAATATTTGCCTGTTACTGTCTCCAGGGTATTTAGAGTTTTGGATTTGACGTTTAAGACTTTAATCCATCTTGAGTTGATTTTTGTGTGTGTGTATGGTGTAGGAAAGGGGTCCAGCTTTAATCTTCTGCATATGGCTGGCCAGTTATCCCAGTACCATTTATTGAATAGGAAGTCTTATCTCCATTGCTTGTTTTTGTCAGCTTTGTTGAAGATCAGATAGTCATAGATGTGTGGCTTTATTTCTGGACTCTCTGTTCTTTTCCATTCATCTGTATGTCTGTTTTGACGTAACAGTGCAATACTGTTTTGGTTACTGTAGCCTTGGCGTATAGTTTGAAGTTATGTAGCATGGTGCTTACATCACTGTTCTTTTTGCTTTGGATTATCTTGGCTGTTCCAGCTCTTTTTTTGGTTCCATATGTATTTTAAAATAGTTTTTTTTCTAGTTCTTTGAAGAATGTTGTTGGTAGTTTAATAGGAATAGAACTGAATCTGTACACTGCTTTGGGTAGAATAGTCATTTTAATAATATTGATTATTTCTATCCATGAGCATGGAATGTTTTTCCATTTCTTCGTGTCTGCTTTGATTTCTTTGAACAGTGTTTTGTAATTCTCATGGTAAAGATTTCACCTCCCTGGTTAGCCGTATTCCTAGTTATTTTATTCTTACTGTGGCAATTGTAAATGCAGTTCATTTGTGATTTGGCTGTTCGTGTATAGAGGTGCTTGTGATCTTTTTACATTAATTTTGTATCCTGCAACTTTGCTGAAGTTGTTTATCAGCTGGAGGAGCATTTAGGCTGACACTACGGAGTTTCCTAGATATGGAATTATGTCATCTGCAGACAGAGATAGTTTGACTTCCTCTGTTCCTATTTGGATGGCCTTTATTTCTTTCTCTTGCCTGATTGCCCTGGCTAGGACTTCCAACACTATGTTGAATAGAAGTGGTGAGAGAGGGCATCCTTGTCTGGTGCCAGTTTTTAAGGGGAAAGATTCCAACTTTTGCCCATTTAGTATAATGTTGGCTGTGGATGTGTCATAGATAACTCTTATTATTTTGAGGTATGTTCCTTCAAAACCTAGTCTGTTGTTATGAATTACATTTATTGATTTTCATATGTTGAACCAACCTGGCATCCTGAGGTTGAAGCCTACTTGATCACGGTGGATTAGCTTTCTGATGTGTGACTGAATTCAGTTTGCAAGCATTTTGTTGAGGATTTTTGCACTGATGTTCATCAAAGATGTTGACCTGAAGTTTTCTTTTTTGTGTGTCTTTGCCAGGTTTTGTTATCAAAACAATGCTGACCTAATTGAATAAGTTGGGGAGAACTTAAAATGTGGGCCTCCTCCTCATATTTTTGGAATAGTTTCTGTAGGACTGTTACCAGCTCTTTTTTGCACATCTGGTAGAATTTTACTGTGAATCCATCATGTCCCAGGCTTTTTCTGGTTGGTAGACTATTTATTAACTGATTCAGTTTTGAAGCGTATTAGTTGTCTGTTCCGGGAATCAATTTCTTCCTGACTCAGTCTTGGAAGTGTGTTTGTGTCCAGGAATTTATTCATCTCTTCTAGGTTTTCTGATTTGTGTGTCGAGGTGTTTGTAGTAGTTTCTGATGGTTGTTTTCATTTCAGTGTGATCAGTAGTAACATTCCCTGCAACAATTTCTAATTGTGTATATTTGGACCTCCTCTCTTTTCTTCTTTATTAGTCTAGCTAGTGGCCTATCCATTTTATAATCTTTTTCGAAAAACTAACTCCTGGATTCTTTCATCTTTTAAATGGCTTTTCATGTCTTGATTTCCTACCATTCAACTCAGCCATTCCATTCCTTGGTCTATACCCAGAGGAATATAAATTATTCTACCATAAAGACACATGCATGTGAATGTTCATTGCAGCATTATTCACAATAGCAAAGACAAAGAATAAACTTAAAAGACTACCAATGACAGGTTTGATAAAAAACAATGTAGTACATATATACCATGGAGTACTATGCAGCCATAAGAAGAACAAGATCATGTCTTTATGGGAACATGGATGGAGCTGGAGGCTATTATCCTTAGCAAACTAATGCAGGAACAGAAAACCAAATACCACATGTTCTCACTTGGAAGCGTGAGTTAGACAATAAGAACTTATGAACACAAAGAAGGAAACAACAGACACTGGGGTCTACTTGAGAGGGGAAGGTGGGAGGGTGGAGAGGAGCAAAAAAGATAACTATTGGGTATTAGGTTTAATATTGGGGTGATTGAATAATAGGTACAACAGTCCCCTGTTATATGTGCTTGTCTATGTAACAAACCTTCACATGCATCCCCAAACCTAAAATAAAAATAAAATAAAATAAATCACCTATATCCTAGGCTGGGTGCAGTGGCTCACAACTGTAGTCCCAGCACTTTGGGAGGGTGAGGTGGGCAGATCACTTAAGCCCAGGCATTTGAGACCAGCCTGGACAGCATAGTAAAACTCTGTCTCTAAAAAAAAATACACAAATTGGCCAGGGGTGGTAGTGCTTGTTTGTAGTCCCAGCTACTTGGGAGGCTGAGGTGGTAGGATTCCTTGAGCCTGGAGGTTGAGGTTGCAATGAGCTGTAATGATGCCAGTACACTCCAGCCTGGGTGACAGAAGGAAACCGTGGCTCAAAGAAAAAAATTTAAATTAAATTTTAAAAATACTGTACATTACAATGAACAATGGTTACCTATGGGGAATACAAGAAATAATTTTATTTAGTAAAAAAAAGTAATTGTTTAAATTAGTAAAAAAATCACTAAATTAAAATATAATTGATTGAGATATATGTAGCATAGTTTACTATGCTATATATAGTAAATATATACTTTAATATGATATAGATGACATATATATGTACCTACATATATATATCAATAAACTATATTTTAATAAAATCATAATTATTTACCTAAGGAATGTACCCAGAGATACCCATAAATATATATTATCTTACAAAATCAAATGCTTATGGGAGAATAATGAAAAGAATTAGAAGCACCTATTAATGGTTATTTTCATGATGATCCAGTTTTCTTTTACTTGCTTTGCAAATATGTGCTGAGCACTCTGAAGTCATTATTTTATTTATTCTTCAATGACCTAATGAGGCAAGTCATGTAGAAAGTGAGGATATTAAATTAAATCATTTCTCTATATTTTATAACAATGAGAAAAACAGAGTTTAAATGCTGCCCTATAATGCAACCAAATGCAATTAAATGTAAAGAAATAATAAAACAGGATAAAGGGATGCATTGTGATAGAAGTTGATGGTGAATAGTTGAGGCAGGGGTGATATGACAGCTAAATTTATGTATCAATTTGACTGATCATAGAGTGTTCCAGTATTTTGTTAAACAGTATTTCTCAGTATGAATGTGAGATGTTTGTGGATGAGAACATTTGAATCAATAGAGTGAGTAAAGCAGATTGTCCTTGCCAATGCAAGTGGGTATCATCCAACCCGCCGAGCACTTAGAATCAAGCTAAAAGGTTGAGGATGAAAGAATTTGCTCTCTCTGGCTACTTAAGCTGAGATGTTTGTCTTCTCTCACCTTTGGACTGAGACTTATACAACCATCATTCATGGTTCTCAGGAATAAAGACTCAGTCTGGAATTACACTAACAGCTCCCCTTGGTGTTCAGTTTGCAGAAGCAAACCATGGTACATCTAGGCCTCTGTAATTGTGCAAACTAATTCCTTAAAAATCTCCCCCTCTCTCCCCACCCTCTATATATGTATATACCTATGTAGACATATACATATATATTACACACACACTTAAACACATGTCTTCTATTGGTTCTGCTTCTTCAAAGAACTCTGATTAATACAGGTAATTGGGGAAGCCTTTCTGATCAAGCATATGTAATGGTCCAGAAAGAGAATATATGTGATGCACTGAGGAGCAGTAAGACCAGTGTGGCTGAAGTAGTTTAAGTAGGTTAAGGGGATGGTAGAAAGGTAAAAAGTTGCAGAAGAGGAGGTCCGATTAGGATATGGCTTAGCTCACACAGGTGTTAATTATTAGAATATTCTAAATGCGTTGAAAGGCCAATAGATGGTATTTAGCAATAAAATACTAGGATATCACTTATCTTTAAAAAGTATTGCTATAGTGGTTATGTGGAAATTAATTCTTGAGAGGCAAAAATAGAAGGGTTGTGATAAATGGCTTATGAGTTAAGATCATGGCTTAGACTAGTGAGACCATGAAAAGGGGAAAGACTAGATGTATAAATTTGACAGTATAAATGATAGGTGCAGATGAAGGATGTATAAGGTGTATGTGGATAAAAGAAATTAAGGGTAACTTGCAAGATTATTGTATTAAACCCCCAAAACATAAGAGATCGCCCCTCAAATTTAGTTTAGACTGACTATGCCACACACACAGAGATTATGAAAAGTTTCCTTGTATATATAAATGGAGGCCTTTGGAGAAAATAAGTAAAAAATGACTTGAAAAAAACAGGAAAAGAGACTGGCTCAGGGTTTTCTTGAGGCTAAGTGTGGGACTGAGGTCAGAATTCCCATACACGATATAAATCTCCCACCTGCATCAAAGGAGGCAACACCAGGGGTTTATCAGCTTGCCCAGGGCTGGGGCACAAGGGAAAAACAAAGAGTAGTGTCATAAAACTGTTATCAATCAATCATCAGAAGTTCTAGATGTGAACTTAGTAAATAACTGTTCCATATGAGAGGAAGCAAATTAGAGGGAGGAGCAGTACTGGTCAGGGCTGTGGAATACAGTGTTCTCCTGTGTGCTTGTTATAACTGAGATGTCTATTAGTTTTATTAGCTACTCCTTCTCATTTCTTGCCTCTTTTTCCTTCTCTTTTTCATAATTAAAGGCAGTATTAATTATAATTAAAGGTGTCCAGTAGAATATGATATGTAAGTAATGACCTCACGGTTAAGTGTGGGAGCCAAGTAAATTAACAATCACAACGTATGTGAAAAATGCTCTTGAAATACCACCTGTATACCAAAGGATCCCAGAAAATTCACACCTGATGCTATTTGGATAAGTAAAAATATTTTGTAGGGGAAGTAATATTTAACTGAATCCTGAAGGAGTCAGAAACCTGGAGAAGATAGAAGCTGGGTGTATTAGGCTGTTTTCACACTGGTGCAAAGAACTACCTGAGCCTGGGTAACTTATGAACAGAAGAGGTTTAACGTACAAAGAACTACCTGAGCCTGGGTAACTTATGAACAAAAGAGGTTTAATTGATTCACAGTTCCACAGGCTTAACAGAAAGCATGATAGGGAGACCTCAGGAAACTTCCAATCGTGGCAGAAGGTGAAAGGGAAGCAAGGACCTTCTTCACATGGTGGAAGGAAAGACAGAGAGCAAAGAGGGAAGCGTCATTCATTTTCAAACAACCAGATTTCATGAAAACTCACTCACATTTATGAAAACAGCAAGGGGCAAATCTGCCTCCATGATCTGATCACCTTCTACCATTTCTCTCTCCCAACACTGAGGATTATAATTCAACATGAGATTTGGATGGGAACACAGAGCCAAACCATATTATTCCATCCCTGACCACTCCCAAATTTCATGTCCTTCTCACATTTCAAAATCAATCATGCCTTCCCAACAATCCCCCAAAGTCTTAACTCATTCCAACATTAACTCAAAAGTCCAAGTCCAAAGTCTCATCTGAGACAAGGCCTATGAGCCTGTAAAGTAAAAAACAAGTTAGTTACTTCCAACATACAATGGGGGTATAGGCATTGGGTAAATGCTCCCATTTCCAAAGGGAGAAATTGGAAAAAAAGGGGCTACAGGCCCCCATGCAAGTCTGAAACACAGCAGGTAGTCATTAAGTTTCAAAGCTCCAAAATAATTTCTTTTGACTCCATGTCTGACATCCAGGGCACACTGATGCAAGGAGTGGGCACCAAGGCCTTGGGCCTTTGCCCCTGTGGCTCTTTAGAGTATGACTCCCATGGCTGCTCTCAAGGACTAATGTTGAATACCTGTGGATGCCTGTGGCTTTTCTGAGTATAAAGTACAAGCTGTCAGTGGATATAGCATTCTGGGGTCTGGAGGACGGTGGTCCTCTTCTCACAGCTCCAACAGGCAGTGCCCCAGTGGGGACTTTGTGTGGGGCCTCCATCTCCACATTTCCCCTTTGCACTGTCCTAGTAGAGGATCTTCATGAGGGTCTGCCCCTGCAGCAGACTTCTGCCTGGACATCCAGGTGTTTCTGTACATCCTCTGAAATCTAGGCAGAGGCTCCAAACCTCAACTCTTGTCTTCTGTACACCTGTAGGCCCAACAGCTTCCCAAGCTTGGGAGCTGCCAAGGCTTGGGGTTTACACTTTCTGAAGCCATGGCATGAACTATACCTTGGCCCATTTTAGCCGCGGCTGGAACTCAAGGCTCCACCGAGCAGTGGGGCCCTGGGCCTGGCCCTCAAAACCACTTTTCTCCAGGCCTGTGATGGGAGGGGCTGCTGTGAAGGTCTCTGACATGCCCTGGAGATATTTTATCCATTGTCTTGGCTATTAATTTTCAGTTTCTCTTCACTCATTCAAATTTCTGTAGCTGGCTTGAATTTTTCCCCAGAAAATGGGTTTTTCTTTTCTACCACATGGTCATGCTGCAAATTTTCCAAACTTTTGTGTTCTGCTTTCCTTTTATACATAAGTTCCAATTTCAGACTATGTCTTTGTGAACACATATTGCTATATACTGTTAAGAGCAGTCAGGCCAAATCTTGAACACTTAGCTACTTAGAAGTTTCATCCACCAGATACCTAAATCATCTCTCTCCAGTTCAAATTTCCACAGATCTCTAGAGTAGAGGCACAATACTGCCAGTCTCTTTGCTAAAGCATAGCAAGAGTAACCTTTGTTTCAGTTCCCAATAAATTCTTCATCTCCCTCTGTTACCACCTCAGCCTGGAACTTATCGCTGTCCATATTAATTTCAGCATTTTGGTCAAAATCATTCAACAAGTCTCTATGAAGTTCCAAACTTCTCCACATCTTCCTGACTTCTGAGCTTTCCAAACTGGTTCAATTGTTGCCCGTTACCCAGTTCTAAAGTTCCTTCCACATTTTCAGGTATCTGTATAGCAATGCCCCACTCCCAGTACCAATTCTCTGTATTAGTTTGTTTTCACACTGCTATAAAGAACTACTGGAGACTGGGTAATTTGTGAAGAAAAGAGGTTTGATTGACTCATAGTTCCACAGGCTTAACAGGAAGCATAACTGGGAGACCTCAGGAAACTTCCAATCATGGCAGAAGGTGAAGGGCTAGCAGCAAGGACCTTCTTTACATAGTGGCAAGAGAGAGAGAGAGAGGAGAGAGAAAGGGAAAGTGCCACTCATTTCCAAACAACCAGACCTTGTGATAACTCATTCACTATCATAAGAACAGCAAGAGGCAAATCCACCTCATGAGCCAATTACCTCTCACTAGGTCCCTCCCCCAACACTGGGGATGCCAATTCATCACGAGATTTGGGTGGGGACACAAAGCCAAACCATATTATCGGGTAAAACATTTATGGGAAGAACAAGGGGCATTTATGATTTGTTAAATATAAGACTTTGATTCTACTAGCGATAATAAGTAATTCTTAAGTTCTCATACATATAGTTTTTTTTTTTTCTGTTTGAAAGTACAATTTGGTTTTTATTCAGTTGTTGATAATAGATCTTTTAAATATTTGCCCTACATTAATTTGGAAATCAGTGAGTGAAAGGACATGAAATCTTTTTAAAATCATAGGGTCCAGGCTAAGAGGAAACTTCTAGCATGTGTTATATATAAAAGTAAAAATAACAACTTCTGGTTAAACCTCAGGATATCTGAGCATACCTTTGCACTCTGCTGCCACACACAATGCTTAGTATTTATAAAAGTCTTATTATTCTGATAGCTCTCTCCTATTCCATCCTATTTCTGGTCTGATAATATGTGGTAATGATGTACTATTAATTTAAGCCTATTTTTTTCTTGTTATCTGGATGAGGCTAGGGCAATTCAATAAGTTTCAACTAATTTTAAATTATTTTAATCAAAAGTGGCTCAATAATTTTGGATTGAGAAGCATCTGAGCTTGATGGGAAAGAAGTCTTTGATCAACCAATGGCACCTGCCACAGTGGAAGGTTGGGGTTACAGTGTTATTTGTGTTCAATTTGTGTTCAAAAATATTTAGCCTTAAATATTTAGAAAGAAATCATCATTTCACTTTGTTATCCTGTTTAAATGCTTCTATTCCCTTCTCCCCATGTCAGGTTTCCATTCCAATTCCACATCCAATGTTGTTATGAGCTGACTGTCAAATAACTATAAACATCTCAAGATTTTAAAACTCCAAGATACCACCATCCAGGGAGTTTTGTTTTTGCCCTTGTAATAGAGTCCTATAATTTTAGAAGTAACTTTATATGTTGTCTGAAAAATGGGATTTAAAAATATCTTCACTGTTGTTTGGTGTAGTGACCTTTTCATGTGCTCTGCAATCAACTGATAGTGCCCACTACTTTTCTCAAAAGGCTATCGCTGTCTCCTTGGACTTATTTTAAAAGTCAAAGTTGTATGATTTCTGACTGGGTTACTTGCAATTCCTGAAATTTTATTTTACTAGATTGTAGCTTCTATAGCTATTTTCCAGCCTTCACAACTCTATTAACAATTATTTATATTAATGCCATAGAGTATTTAGTTTGGTCCCTGGACCAATATGGATGCATAGTCAGTATTTATTATTAAAGCAGTGAGAGCTAATACTTTGCAGAGTGTAGGGGAGTTCAAATTACTATGCAAATCTGACTGCCCAAACAGAATCACACCATTTGACGTCTGTTGCTAAATAGTTGGTATAATTAGTGTTCACTGCAATGCATCAAATATATTCCTTAGCAATCACTAATAGATAGAAATGGCTCTAATCTGTAGTACAATCTGTTTCTATGGTTACTATGGAACTAACTTCCTTTGGCATCAAAGCAAATGTCAAAAGCACAATCTTACATAATGAGTGCATGGTGCCATTATGTTAGCTTTTATCCTTCACATGGTCTTCGTTTCATTTTAAAGTAAAACTTCAAACTAAGTGAATTGACTGGAAAAATGTACTTATTGGAAAGATAATTGGTTAATCTAAAAATCTCTTTTAAAATATCATCCTTTGTTAATGAAATCTACAAAAATATCATAGCCAAGTTAGAGACCACCATGTTGTTGACTGAATGAAAGAGAAGAGGCAATGAGGCAGGGCAGATTAAATGCAGATGTAAGAGAAGTAATTCTAAATGAAAGAAGAAAGTATAGAAAGATGAGATCAAAATCACAGACAGACTCAGAATCTAACTTACTTTACATTTATTCTGAAATGTATTTGTGTTACTATTGGATTGAATCATCAGTCTCCTAAAAGCAGATTAAGAAGAATTAGTGCCCTTCCATATACCAACATTACTATAAACTAAAAGCTTAATGTATTATTGTTAAAATATGGTAGATATTTAGAATAGTATGATTACTTCTTAGCCTCATGCTAAATTAGGAATTCTATTTCTATTGAGTAATGCTTTCTGGGGGAATAGAACAACTTTTTATTTTTAACTTAAAAATCTTTTCCTTGAACACATTTTTGTATTAACTTTTGATTGGCCCCTCAGAACCTTTCCCAAGGTTACATTCTTAGAGTTGCAAATTTGTGAAAATCTCGTTTCAAGAAACAACCAAGGATATATTGGTTTTATGATCTGGTAATAGAATGTCTGGTTTACATGCTCAATTTTAATGAAAACGTGGTGAATGTAAAAAGCCTTTCAAACTGTCACCATGTGTGTCAAACACGTGCAGTCACTGTTTGTGTATTAAAATTCCTTCTGGCCTGACAGCAGGCCTACACATTTTATTCTTTAATTAGTGCATCCACATCTCTCACTCTTTTGCTTTCTATATCGGGGAGGGAAAAACACTCGTCATTACCATGAGCTCTAACCGGTGCGGACACAACTAGTTCTTTTGAATTATTCAATTATCAGCAAGATACTTTCATAGATATTTCCTTTGCTCTCATTCAGACTCAGTTGCATGTTCCACAAAGAGGTAATAGGAAGGGCATTATCATCTATGTCCAGTATAATTTTGGAACTGTGAGGCAGTCAATGGAAGCAGCAGCTGCTTTCCTTATTACTACAAGTGCAGAGAAAATAAAGCGAACGGTAGTGAGGGAAAGCTTTCAAGGGTCCCATTTTCCACGTCAGGCACAGAGCATCTGGGCTGAGATTACTTTGCAAGCAATTTGTGAGTTCCAATAGCAACATTAAGGGAAAAAAAAAAAAAATCTATAGAATAACCTTAGGAAGAAATTGGTGTGTAAATTTTGCTGTTTTAAAGTTTAAGCAAATGAGGATCATTCAGTATGTTTTGGGAAAATGTTACAATTGGCTATTATCTAGAGACAATTACATGTTTCTCAGTATCAAATTTGTATTACTTGGTGGCTCCTTTAACTCTCAAGAGTAAGAAAATGATTGAAATTTTTTAAATAGTCATATTGGCACATTGTGAAAATTGGATCTATTACAGAAAAATGAGTGGGTATCTTTTGGTTGCAAACCACAGAAACCAATTCAGCTAGTTTATGCCATAATGAGAATTTTTTTTAATCTAATAATTTGATGATTTAAACACTGAAAATCTGAAGATTGTAATCATGTGCCTTTCTTCTTGAGTACTAGTGAAGAGCTTCCTAGAAGCTAGATAAGCATTTTACATGAAAATTTTAAGATTAAAAATAATACACATAGATTTCAAAGAGTACAGGAAGTTGTTGAAGTATGCCATGGAAAGTTAGATGAATTAAATTTAGACCTTTTTATGTCTAAATTAGTAAGCCAAAGAAAAAGTTATCTGGAAACATATACCCAAAGTATTTTTTCAGAAGAGTAGGAGTAGAGGATGGGGAATCAAATGAGCATTTAAAATAAAGTACAAAGTCCAGCGTAAGGCTACTCTAGGGAGTAGGATGAAATGAGTTAGGACTGGGAAATTCTGAAAGCACCTCTTCTGTCAGAGTTCACAAGCCTATAGAATTTAGAGTAAACCATAAACTCGGGTAGTAAGCTGTGACCTGGTGGGTTTTGGAAACAGGATGCGTGCTGCTTTATCAGAACTTTACAAAAGCTATAGAAGCACAATACAGTTTAAACTGATTGTGAAATGTAGTTCATGAGAAATAAAGTATGTCATGCTGAAGAAGAGAAGGAAGTAAGGAAAGCTAGCATACACAGAGGGCGCACTTCATCCGAGAGGGTACTCTTCTTGCTCTACTGATAAGATGGGAGCATAATAGGCTCCTAAAATCCAGGAAGGATCCCCGAGGGAGGAATGAACTACCTATCTCAACTGGAAAATGTTCCAAAAGAGGTTTTGGTTAATACAGACAACCTGGGTCCTCAAGGCTGTCATCAGAGAAAAGAATTCTAACTCTTGATGTCAAAGCATGAGAAAGGATCTGAGTGAATACAATTTATACTGATACATCAAATATTTTTGTTTCTTGTTATATGTAAAGGAAATGTCTTTATTTTTGGTTTATATATTTTAACGTTGCCAGTGTAAACCATATGACCAAGTAAACAAACAATAAAACCTTATGAAGTTATTCTGAATTGTGAGCACCAGATTACATGACCAAGAGTAAAGCATTTTCTAGAGGAATGTAACTACAATAGGTAACTTGTCATACAAAAACCCTAATAAAGACAAAAAGTCAATATTCATTTCAAAATATATTTTATAATGGTTTACAATGGTTAAACATCTTGCCCGTATTTTTATTTTAAGACATTACAAAAAAATGCTAGTTAACCAGTTTGTTTTTTGTGGCAGTATCCGGCTTACTATCGCCTCGACCTCCCAAGCTCAGGCAATCCTCCCCGTGTGACCACAGGCATGTGTCACCACACCCAGCTAATTTTAAAATATTTTTGTAGAAATGGGATCTCACTTTGTTGCCCAGGCTGGTCTCAAACTTCTGGGCTCCAGTGATCCTCCTGCCTCAGCCTCTTAAAGTCCTGGGATTACAGGCATGAGCTACTGTGCCAGGCCCTAGTTAATATTTTTGAGTAAATACTATAAAGCAGGTTCTATATTAAACACTAAAGTCAATCTTCTTACTCATTCCTTACAACCCCTTGAGGTCAAGATTATTGAAGCATGGTTATAATCCATTTTACAAGTGATAACACTAAGGAGTAGAGGAGTAAGTCACTTGTTAAAGAGTACCATACATCTAGGTTTTTGCCTATCTATCTATCTATCTATCTATCTATCTATCTATCTATCTATTCTACTTTCATCTGGTTATTAATCCTGATTATTCTTAAGAAAATAGTCTCTACTGCTACATGAAATGTAGACAGGACATATAACTCAGGAGTAGACACTCAAAAGATTCCTTCCCTTTAATTACAGTGAATGGTTTAAGGACAGATTAATGAAACAGTTAATGACAATGAAACCTCGATGATATATTTATTAGAATTATTGGAAAAGAAAACCTTTTTATGTATAGTTGCTAAGGGGATATGATAAATCCATTTGGCCTTTGGCAGCCGCCTTATCACAATAAGGAAATATCCTGCAATATTATGAAATTATTAAAAGAGAAAGCACAACTGAGGACTAGAAAAATGATTTTGATGATTTGATCTAGACCACCAGGATGCAGTCATACCTAAAACTAGTGTACATCTAGAGTTTTCAGTTTTATGAGTCCATGATTTTTGCCAAAACCAGTTGAGTTCAATTTGTATATTCTTCAGCTTAACAAAAGATGACTCCTAACATGTTCACACAACTAATAAGTGGCAAAATTGGAATGTAAAGTTAGGTACAGCACCGGAATTTATGCTTTTTTTTGGTGACATCTTTTTAAAGATATAATTTACACACCATCAAATTTACTCATTTAAAATATACAATTCAATGGCGCTAGTACATTCACAGTGCTGCACAACTATCACCAGACTCTAGTTTAGAGCATTTCCGTCACTCCAGAAAGGAACCTCCTGCCTCTGAGCAGGCACTCTGCTTCCCTTGCCTTCCCCATCTCTGGACTAACTCTGCATAAACGCTACTCTGCTTCCCACCTCTATGGCTTTTTCTTTTCTGGACTTTTCATATGAGCGTAGTCATGTGTTACGTGATTTGGGGGAATGGCTATTTTCAGTTAATACAATGGTTACAAAGTTAATCCAGTACTCCATTCCTTTTTATCAGTACTTCATTCCTTTTTATTGTTGAACAATATTAAACAATACTATTGAACAATACTGTTGAATTTGCTCCTGTTTTTCCAGTCTCTTAGGGGAAGTTTAGATTACCGATTTAAGATCTTTCCTCTCTGTTCATGTAGGTACTGACAACTATAAACCTTCTTTTTGCATGAATGTACTATTTTTAATTGAATTATCAGCTGAAGATTTGGTCTATTTCCACATTTTGGCCTTTATGATACTCATATGTATGTTTGTTACAAAATTTTGTGGATATGAAGTGTTTTATTTCTCTTGGGTATCTAATTTGGGGCTAAATGAAAATACAAAATCTCCAAACTAATGAAGCAGTTGAAAGAGTGCTCAAGGTAAAATTTATTATAATAAATGCCTATATTAAGAAAGATGCAAGATTTCAAATCAGCAGACTATATGTAACCTTACAAAAAATATAAGTTAAACCCAAAGCAAGGGAAAAAAACTAAACAATAAAAATTAGAATAGAAATAACTGGAGAGTGAATAAACAACAGAGAGAATGAATGAAATCCAAAGTTTGTTCTTCTAAAAGATTAACAGATATGGAATGTTTTCATAATTTTATTTTTAGATTATTTCAGGTACACAAACAATGGCTTTTTTGTACATTTATTTTTTGTGGTGTAACTCAATTGTAAGGTTTAATCATTTTAATTGGTGTTTAGAACTGTTTATGTAAATTATCACATCATCTAGGATAGAGATCATTTTACTTCTTTATTTCCATCTAGATGACTTTATTTGTTTATTTTTTCCTTGCCTAATTCTCTGGCTAGAACTTCCAGTATACTGTTAAATGTAGAAAGGGCATCTTGCTTCTGATCATAGGAGAAAGCACTCTTTCATTATGAACTATATTATTATTTGAAGGTTTTTTGTAAATATGTTTTGGTTGGTGGAGAAGGAAATTAATTTTATTTCTCATTTGGTTTTGTGTTTTGTGTTGTCTTATAAAAGAGTGAGGGATTACAGCAAAGGCTTTCTCTTATATAAATACTTACATAAATACCACATATCACACTGTATAATCTTTGATATGTGTTGCTACATTTGATTCACTAGCATTTTGGTAAGGAATTTTGCATATATATGAGAGAAATAATAGATATGTAGTTTTCTTGTGATGTCTTGGCCTGATTTTTGTATCAGTGCAATTCCAGCCTCATGAAATTAGTCAAGTGTTTCCTCCTATTCTATTCTTTGGTAAACTTTGTGAAGGATTGGTATTAATTCTTAACGTGTTTCGTAGAATTTGTCAGTGAAGCTATGTGAGCTTGTGCTTTTCTTTGTGGATACATTTTTTTAAATTATAAAATAAATCTGCTTGTTACAGACCTATTTGTCTACTTATTCATGAGTCAGTTTTGGTAGTTTGTGTTTTCCTAGGAAATTAAACACTTATCTAAGTTATCTAATTTGTTAGTATATACTTGCTCATATTATTTATTTAATGTTCTTTTTGATTCATAAGGTCAGTGGTGGTATGCTGTTTTTGCATTTCTGAGTTTGATAATTTGAGGTTTCTCTTCTTTTTCTTGGACTAAAGGTTTGTCAATTATTAATATGCTAATCTTTTTGAAGAACTTTTGATTTTGTTAATTTTTGCTGTTGTTTTTCCACTTTATATTTTATTGATTTTCACTGTAAATGTTATTTTTTTTCCTTTTATTCATTGGATTTAATTTGCTCCTATTTTTCAAGTGTCTTAGGTGAAGTTTAGACTACTGATTTAAGATCAGTGAAACCCTGTCTCTACTAAAAATACAAAAAATTAGCCGGGCGTGGTGGCGGCGCCTGTGGTCCCAGCTACTTGGGAGGCTGAGGTGGAGCTTGCAGTGAGCTGAGATCACATTACTGGACTCCAGCCTGGGTGACAGAGCAAGACTACATCAAAAAAAAAAAAAAAAAAAAAAAAAAAGAAAAGAAAGAAAGAAAGAAAGAGGGAAAGAAAGAAAAGAAAAAGCTTTGTGATGTGTGAATTCATCTCACAAAATGGGACCTGTGTTTTTATTCACCAGCTTGGAAACACTTTTTGTAGACTCTACGAATTGACACTTCTGAACCCATTGTTGCCCACAGTGAGAAACCAAATATCCATCAATATAAATTAGAAACCAGCTATCTGTGAAAATGCTTTGTGATGTGTGGATTCATTTAACAAAATGGAAATTGTGTCTTGATTCACCAGGTTGGAAACACTCTATCTGCAAAATCTACGAAGGGACATTTCTGAGCTGGTTGTAGCCTACAATGAAAAACCGAATATCCCTCAATAAAAACTAGAAACAAGATATCTGTGAAAATGCTTTCTGACATGTGAATTCATCTCACATAATGGAACCTGTATTTTGATGTATTAGGTGAGAAATACCCTTTTTATAGAATCTATGAAAAGTCATATGTGAGCCTATTGAGGCCCGTAAGGAAAAATCAAGTATCTCGAGATATAATCTAGAAACAAGCTATTGGTGAAAATGATTTTGTGGTGTGTGGATTCCTATCACAGAATGGAACTACTGTTTTGTGTTAAGAGTTTGAAAAACTGTTTTTGTACAATTTATGAAGGGACATTTCTGAGCCCGTTGAAGCCAATAGTGAAAAACAGAATATCCCGATATAAAATCTACAAACAACCTATCTGTGAAAATGCTTTGTGATGTGTGGATTTATCTCACAGACTGGAACCTGCGTTTACATTCACTGGGTTGTAAACACTCTGTAGAATCTACGAAGGGACATTTTAGAGCCCTTTGAAGTTGAGAGTGGAAAACGGAACATCCCGTGAAAAACTAGAAACAAGCTGTCTATGCACATGCTTTGTGAGTGTAAATTCATCTCACAGAATGTCACCTGTGTTTTGATTCACCAGCTTGGAAACTCTCTTTTGGTAGAGTATACAAAGCATGTTTCTGAGCCCTTTGAGGCCCATAAGGGAAAATCTAATAAACCGTGACATAGCCTAGAAACAAGGTATTAGTGAAAATGCTTTGTGATGTCTGGATTCATCTGAGAATGGAACCTGCGATATGATTCACCAGGAGAGAAACACTCTCTGTAGAATCTACGAAGGGACATATCTGAACTCAATGAAGCCTATGGTGAGAAACTGAATGTCCCATGATAAAAACCAAAAAAAAAAAAAAAAAAAAAAGCTATCTGTGAAATGCTTTGTGATGCTTGGATTAATCTCACAGAATGGAACCTTTGTTTTGATTCACCAGATTGGAAACACTCTTTCTGTAGAATCCATGCAGGAACATTTCTGAGCTTACTGAGGCCCTTAGGTAAAATTGGAATATCCCGCGAAAAATTAGAAACAAGCTGTCTGTGAAAATGCTTTGAAATGTGTGCATTCATCTCACAGAATGGAACCTAGGTTTTGATTCACCAGATTGTAAACGCTTTCTTTGTAGTATCTATAAATGGACATTTTTGAGCACATTGAGGCCTATAAGGAAATTCTAATATCTCATGATAAAATCTAAATACAAGCTCTCTGTGAAAAAGCTTTGTGATGTATGGATTCATCTCACAGAAAGAAAACTTCGTTTTGATTCACCAGGTTGGAAACACACTCTTTGTAGCATCTATGAAAGGACATTTCTGAGTCCATTGAAGCCTATAGTGAAAAACTGCATATCCCTCGATAAAACTAGAAACATGCTATGTGTGAAAATGCTTTGTGATGTGTGGAATCATCTCACAGAATGGAACCTGTGTTTTAATTCACCAGCTTGGAGACGTTTTTTTTTTAGAATATGCGAAGGGAGATTTCTGAGCCCACTGAAGCCTAAACTGAAAAACCAAATATCCCACAATAAAAACTAGAAACAAGCTATCTGTCCAAATGCTTTGAAATGTGTGGATTTATCTCACAGAATGGAGCCTGTGTTTTGATTCACCAGGTGGAAACACTCTTTTGGTAGTATCTCTGAAAGCACATTTCTGATCCCATTGAAGCCCATAAGGAAATGTCAATATCTCATGATAAAAACTAGATACAAGCTCTCTTAGAAAGAGACACGTGAGCTTATTGAGGCCCATAACGAAAAATCAAATATCTCATGATATAATCTAGGAACAAGCTATTATGAAAATGCTTGGTAATATATGGATTCACCTGACAGAATGGAACCTGTATTTTCATTCACCAGGTAGGAAACACTCTTTGTAGAATCTACGAAGCAACATTTCTGAGCCCAATGAGGCCTATAGTGAAAAACTGAATATGCTGTGATGAAAAGTAGAAACAAATAAAATGTGAAAAGGCTTTGTGATTTGTGGATCCATCTCACAGAATGGAAGCTGTGTTTTGATTTACTAGTGAGGAAACTCACTCTTTTGTAGAATCTCCGAAGAAACATTTCTGAGACCACTGAAACCTACAGTGAAAAACTGCATATCCCGCGATAAAAACTAGAAAAAGGCTATCTGTGAAACTACTTTGTAATGTGCGGATTCATTTCACAGAAGGGAGCTTTTGTTTTGTTTCAAGAGTTTGGAAACACTCTTTTGGTAGAATTTACTATAAGATGTTTCTGAATCTGTTGAAGCTAATAGTGAAAAACTGAATATGCCATTATGAAAACTACAAACAAGCTATCTGTGAAAATGCTTTGTGATATGTGGAATCATCTCACAGAATGGAAACTGTGTTTTCATTCACCAGCTTGAAAACACTCTTTTTGTAGAATCTAGGAACTGACTGGCCGGGCGCGGTGGCTCACGCCTGTAATGCCAGCTCTCAGGGAGGCAGAGGCGGGAGGATAGCTTGAGCCCAGGAGTTCGAGACCTGCCTGGGTAATATAGCGAGACCCCATTCTCCACAAAAAGGAAAAAAAAAAAAAAAGACAAAAAAAAAAAAAAAAAGGAACTGATATTTTTGAGCCTAGTGCAGCCCATAGTGTAAAACTGAATATACCACAATATAAACTAGAAATAAGCTATCTGTGAAAACGTTTTGTGATGTGTGGATTCATCTTCCAAAATGGAACTTGCGTTTTGCTTCACCTGGTTAGAAACATTCTGTTTTCAGAATCTATGTAGGGACATTTAGGAGCCAGTTTTACCCTATAGTGAAAAACTGATTATCCCGCGACAAAAACTAGAAAAAAGCTATCTGTGTAAAGGCTTGTCTTGTCTGGGTTCATCTCACAGAATGGAACCTCTGTTTCTTTTTCTTTTTTTTCCCAAGAATTTGGCAACACTCATTTTGTGGAATCTGCTAAGTGACATTTCTGAGTCCACTGAAGCCAACAGTGAAAAATCAAATATCCCAATATATAAACTACAAACAAGCTATCTGTGAAAATGCTTTGGGATGTGGGATTCATTTCACAGAATGCAACCTGTGTCTTGATTCACCAGGTTGGAAACACTCTTTCTGTAGAATTTATGAAGGGACATTTCAGAGCCCTTTGAAGCCAATGGTATACAATGGAATATCCATAAAACGGAATATCCGGCGATGAAAATGAGAAACAAGCTATCTGTGAAAATGCATCGAGATGTGTCAATTCATCTTTCAGAATGCAGCCTGTGTTTTGATTCATGAGCATGGAATCACTCTTTAGGCAGAAGCTACAAAGGGCCATTTCTGAGCTTATTGAGACCCTTACGGAAAAATGGAATGGAATATCCCACGATGAAAACTAGTAACAAGCTATCTGTCAAAATGCTTTGAAATGTGTGGATTCATCAAGTTTGTCAAAGATCAGGTTGTTGTAGATGTGTGGTATTATTTCTGAGGGCTCTGTTCTGTTCCATTGGTCTATATATCTGTGGATTTGCTATTTAATAAATGGTTCTGGGAAAACTGGTTAGCCATATGTAGAAAGCTGAAACTGGATCCCTTCCTTACACCTTATACAAAAATTAATTCAAGATGGATTGAAGACTTACACATAAGTCCTAAAACCATAAAAACCCTAGAAGAAAACCTAGGCAATACCATTCAGGACATAGGCATGGGCAAGGAATTCATGTCTAAAACACCAAAAGCAATGGCAACAAAAGCCAAAATTGACAAATGGAATCTAATTAAACTAAAGAGCTTCTGCACAGCAAAAGAAACTACCATCAGAGTGAACAGGAAACCTACAGAATGGGAGAAAATTTTTGCAATTTACTCATCTGACAAAGGGCTAACAACCAGAATCTACAAAGAACTCAAACAAGTTTATAAGAAAAAAAGCAAACAATCCCATCAAAAAGTGGGTGAAGGGTATGAACAGACACTTCTCAAAGGAAGACATTTATGCAGCCAACAGACACATGAAAAAATGCTCATCATCACTGGCCATCAAAGAAATGCAAATCAAAACCACAATGAGATACCATCTAACACCAGTTAGAATGGCGATCATTAAAAAGTCAGGAAACAACAGGTGCTGGGGAGGATGTGGAGAAATAGGAACACTTTTACACTGTTGGTGGGACTGTAAACTAGTTCGACCATTGTGGAAGACAGTGTGGCGATTCCTCAAGGATCTAGAACTAGAAATACCATTCGACCAGCCATCCCATTACTGAGTATATACCCAAAGGATTATAAATCATGCTGCTATAAAGACACATGCACATGTGTGTTTATTGTGGCACTATTCACAATAGCAAAGACTTGGAACCAACCTAAATGTCCATCAATGACAGACTGGATTAAGAAAATGTGGCGCATATACACCATGGAATACTATGCAGCCATAAAAAGGGATGAGTTTGTGTCCTTTGTAGGGACATGGATGAAGCTGGAAATCATCATTCTCAGCAAACTATCGCAAGGACAAACAACTAAACACCGCATGTTCTCACTCATAGGTGGAAACTGAACAATGAGATCACTTGGACACAGGAAGGCAAACATCACACACCAGGGCCTGTTGTGGGGTGGGGGCAGGGGTAGGGATAACATTAGGAGATATACCTAATGTAAATGACAAGTTAATGGGTGCAGTACACCAACATGGCACATGTATACATATGTAACAAACCTGCACGTTGTGCACATGTACCCTAGAATTTAAAGTATAATAATAAAAAAGAAAGAAATGTGTGGATTCATCTCACAGAATGGAACCTATGTTTTGATTCCCCAGGTGGGAAATACCCTTTTTTTAGAATCTACTAAGAGACATATGTTAGCCTATTGAGGCCCATAAAGAAAAATCGAAAATCTCTCGATATAATCTAGAAACAAGCTATTGGTGAAAATGCTTTGTGGTGTGTGGATTCATATCACAGAATGAAACCTATGTTTGGATTCACCAGATTGAAACACTCTTTTTGTAGAATCTACGAAATTTCTGAGCCCATTGAGGCCGACAGTAAAAAGCAAATATCCCACTATGAAAACTAGAAACAAGCAATGTGTGAAAAAGTTTTGTGGTGGGTGAGTTTATCTTACAGAATGAAACCTGTGTTTTGATTCACCAGATGGGAAACACCCCTTTTTTTAAGAATCTACAAAGAGACTTAAGTGAGCCTATTGAGGCCCATGAGGAAAAATTGAATATCTTGCGATATAAGATAGAAACAAGCTATTGGTGAAAAGACTTTGTCCTGTCTGGATTCGTATCACAGAATGGAACCTGTGTTTTGTTTCAAGAGTTTGGAGACACTCTTTTTGTAGATTCTACTAAGGGACATTTCTGAGCCTGCTGAAGAAAATAGTGAAAAATCGAATATTCCGATACAAAACTACAAACAAGCTATCTGTGAAAATGCTTTGTTATATGGGTATTCATCTCACAGACTAAAACCCGTGTTTTGATTTCCCAGGTTAAAAACAAACTTTTGGCAGAATTTATTGAGGGACATTTCAGAGTCCTTTGAAGCCGATGGTGTAAAATGGAATTTCCTGCGATACTAAAGAGAAACAAGCTATTTTTGAAAATGATTTCAGATGCGTGGATTCATCTCTCAGAATGAAAGCTGTATTTTGATTCGCCAACTTGGAAAGAGTCTCTTGGTAGAATCTATGAAGAGACATTTCTGAGGCATTTGAGGTCCTGAAGGAATAATCAAATATCTTGTGATAAATCTAGAAAGAAGCTATCTGTGAAAATGCTTTGTGATATATGGATTCATCTCACATAATGGAACCTATGTTTTCATTCACCAGTTTGGAAACCCTCTTTTGGTAGAATCTACGAGGGGACATTTCTGAGGGCATTGAGGCCATTAAGAAAAATTGAATACCCTGTGATGAAAGCTAGAAACAAATCATCTGTCAAAATGCTTTGTGACATGTGGATTCACCTCACAGAATAAAATCTGTATTTTGATTCATCAGATTAGAAACACTCTTTTTGTAGAATGTACAAAGTGACATTTGTGAGCGTTCTGAGGCTTATAAGGAAAAAAATCAAATATTGTGTTATATAATCTAGAAACAAGCTATTAGTGAAAATGCTTTGTGATGTGTGAATTAATCTCATATAATGGAACCTGTGTTTTATTTATTTATTTATTTATTTATTTATTTTTTAAAATTTATTTATTATTATTATACTTTAAGTTGTAGGGTACATGTGCATAACGTGCAGGTTTGTTACATATGTATACTTGTGCCATGTTGGTCTGCTGCACCCATCAACTCGTCATTTACATCAGGTATAACTCCCAATGCAATCCCTCCCCCCTCCCCCCTCCCCATGATAGGCCCCGGTGTGTGATGTTCCCCTTCCTGAGTCCAAGTGATCTCATTGTTCAGTTCCCACCTATGAGTGAGAACATGCGGTGTTTCGTTTTCTGTTCTTGTGATAGTTTGCTAAGAATGATGGTTTCCAGCTGCATCCATGTCCCTACAAAGGACGCAAACTCATCCATTTTTATGGCTGCATAGTATTCCATGGTGTATATGTGCCACATTTTCTTAATCCAATCTGTCACTGATGGACATTTGGGTTGATTCCAAGTCTTTGCCATTGTGAACAGTGCTGCAATAAACATACGTGTGCATGTGTCTTTATAGCAGCATAATTTATAATCCTTTGGGTATATACCCAGTAATGGGATGGCTGGGTCATATGGTACATCTAGTTCTAGATCCTTGAGGAATCGCCATACTGTTTTCCATAATGGTTGAACTAGTTTACAATCCCACCAACAGTGTAAAAGTGTTCCTATTTCTCCACATCCTCCCCAGCACCTGTTGTTTCCTGACTTTTTAATGATCGCCATTCTAACTGGTGTGAGATGGTATCTCATTGTGGTTTTGATTTGCATTTCTCTGATGGCCAGTGATGATGAGCATTTTTTCATGTGTCTGTTGGCTGTATGAATGTCTTCTTTTGGGAAGTGTCTGTTCATATCCTTTGCCCACTTTTTGATGGGGTTGTTTGTTTTTTTCTTGTAAATTTGTTTGAGTTCTTTGTAGGTTCTGGATATTAGCCCTTTGTCAGATGAGTAGATTGCAAAAATTTTCTCCCATTCTGTAGGTTGCCTGTTCACTCTGATGGTAGTTTCTTTTGCTGTGCAGAAGCTCTTTAGTTTAATGAGATCCCATTTGTCAATTTTAGCTTTTGCTGCCGTTGCTTTTGGTGTTTTAGACATGAAGTCTTTGCCCATACCTATGTCCTGAATGGTACTACCTAGGTTTTCCTCTAGGATTTTTATGGTATTAGGTCTAACATTTAAGTCTCTAATCCATCTTGAATTAATTTTCGTATAAGGAGTAAGGAAAGGATCCAGTTTCAGCTTTCTACTTATGGCTAGCCAATTTTCCCAGCACCATTTATTAAATAGGGAATCCTTTCCCCATTTCTTGTTTCTCTCAGGTTTGTCAAAGATCAGATGGCTGTAGATGTGTGGTATTATTTCTGAGGACTCTGTTCTGTTCCATTGGTCTATATCTCTGTTTTGGTACCAGTACCATGCTGTTTTGGTTACTGTAGCCTTGTAGTATAGTTTGAAGTCAGGTAGCGTGATGCCTCCAGCTTTGTTCTTTTGACTTAGGATTGTCTTGGAGATGCGGGCTCTTTTTTGGTTCCATATGAACTTTAAAGCAGTTTTTTCCAATTCTGTGAAGAAACTCATTGGTAGCTTGATGGGGATGGCATTGAATCTATAAATTACCTTGGGCAGTATGGCCATTTTCACGATATTGATTCTTCCTATCCATGAGCATGGTATGTTCTTCCATTTGTTTGTGTCCTCTTTTATTTCACTGAGCAGTGGTTTGTAGTTCTCCTTGAAGAGGTCCTTTACATCCCTTGTAAGTTGGATTCCTAGGTATTTTATTCTCTTTGAAGCAATTGTGAATGGAAGTTCATTCATGATTTGGCTCTGTGTTTGTCTATTATTGGTGTATAAGAATGCTTGTGATTTTTGCACATTAATTTTGTATCCTGAGACTTTGCTGAAGTTGCTTATCAGCTTAAGGAGATTTTGGGCTGAGACAATGGGGTTTTCTAAATATACAATCATGTCATCTGCAAACAGGGACAATTTGACTTCTTCTTTTCCTAACTGAATACCCCTGATTTCTTTCTCTTGCCTAATTGCCCTAGCCAGAACTTCCAACACTATGTTGAATAGGAGTGGTGAGAGAGGGCATCCCTGTCTTGTGCCAGTTTTCAAAGGGAACTTTTCCAGTTTTTGCCCATTCAGTATGATATTGGCTGTGGGTTTGTCATAAATAGCTCTTATTATTTTGAGGTACGTTCCATCAATACCAAATTTATTGAGCGTTTTTAGCATGAAGGGCTGTTGAATTTTGTCAAAAGCCTTTTCTGCATCTATTGAGATAATCATGTGGTTCTTGTCTTTGGTTCTGTTTATACGCTGGATTATGTTTATTGATTTGCGAATGTTGAACCAGCCTTGCATCCCAGGGATGAAGCCCACTTGATCATGGTGGATAAGCTTTTTGATGTGTTGCTGAATCCGGTTTGCCAGTATTTTATTGAGGATTTTTGCATCGATGTTCATCAGGGATATTGGTCTAAAATTCTCTTTTTTTGTTGTGTCTCTGCCAGGCTTTGGTATCAGGATGATGTTGGCCTCATAAAATGAGTTCGGGAGGATTCCCTCTTTTTCTATTGATTGGAATAGTTTCAGAAGGAATGGTACCAACTCCTCCTTATACCTCTGGTAGAATTCAGCTGTGAATCCATCTGGTCCTGGACTTTTTTTGGTTGGTAGGCTATTAATTATTGCCTCAATTTCAGAGCCTACTATTGGTCTATTCAGGGATTCAACTTCTTCCTGGTTTAGTCTTGGAAGAGTGTAAGTGTCCAGGAAATTATCCATTTCTTCTAGATTTTCCAGTTTATTTGCGTAGAGGTGTTTATAGTATTCTCTGATGGTAGTTTGCATTTCTGTGGGGTCGGTGGTGATATCCCCTTTATCATTTTTTATTGCGTCGATTTGATTCTTCTCTCTTTTCTTCTTTATTAGTCTTGCTAGTGGTCTGTCAATTTTGTTGATCTTTTCAAAAAACCAACTCCTGGATTCATTGATTTTTTGGAGGGTTTTTTGTGTCTCTATCTCCTTCAGTTCTGCTCTGATCTTAGTTATTTCTTGCCTTCTGCGAGCTTTCGAATGTGTTTGCTCTTGCTTCTCTAGTTCTTTTAATTGTGATGCTAGAGTGTCAATTTTAGATCTTTCCTGCTTTCTCTTGTGGGCATTTAGTGCTATAAATTTCCCTCTACACACTGCTTTAAATGTGTCCCAGAGATTCTGGTATGTTGTATCTTTGTTCTCATTGGTTTCAAAGAACATCTTTATTTCTGCCTTCATTTCCTTATGTACCCAGTAGTCATTCAGGAGCAGGTTGTTCAGTTTCCATGTAGTTGAGCGGTTTTGATTGAGTTTCTTAGTCCTGAGTTCTAGTTTGATTGCACTGTGGTCTGAGAGACAGTTTGTTATAATTTCTGTTCTTGTACATTTGCTGAGGAGTGCTTTACTTCCAATTATATGGTCAATTTTGGAGTAAGTACGATGTGGTGCTGAGAAGAATGTATATTCTGTTGATTTGGGGTGGAGAGTTCTATAGATGTCTATTAGGTCTGCTTGCTGCAGAGATGAGTTCAATTCCTGGATATCCTTGTTAACTTTCTGTCTTGTTGATCTGTCTAATGTTGACAGTGGAGTGTTGAAGTCTCCCATTATTATTGTATGGGAGTCGAAGTCTCTTTGTAAGTCTCTAAGGACTTGCTTTATGAATCTGGGTGCTCCTGTATTGGGTGCATATATATTTAGGATAGTTAGCTCTTCCTGTTGAATTGATCCCTTTACCATTATGTAATGGCCTTCTTTGTCTCTTTTGATCTTTGATGGTTTAAAGTCTGTTTTATCAGAGACTAGGATTGCAACCCCTGCTTTTTTTTGTTCTCCATTTGCTTGGTAAATCTTCCTCCATCCCTTTATTTTGAGCCTATGTATGTCTCTGCGTGTGAGATGGGTCTCCTGAATACAGCAGACTGATGGGTCTTGACTCTTTATCCAGTTTGCCAGTCTGTGTCTTTTCATTGGAGCATTTAGTCCATTTACATTTAAGGTTAAGATTGTTATGTGTGAACTTGATCCTGCCATTATGATATTAACTGGTTATTTTGCTCGTTAGTTGATGCAGTTTCTTCCTAGCCTCGATGGTCTTTACATTTTGGCATGTTTTTGCAATGGCTGGTACCGGTTGTTCCTTTCCATGTTGAGTGCTTCCTTCAGGGTCTCTTGTAAGGCAGGCCTAGTGGTGACAAAATCTCTAAGCATTTGCTTATCTGTAAAGGATTTTATTTCTCCTTCACTTATGAAACTTAGTTTGGCTGGATATGAAATTCTGGGTTGAAAATTCTTTTCTTTAAGAATGTTGAATATTGGCCCCCACTCTCTTCTGGCTTGGAGAGTTTCTGCCGAGAGATCTGCTGTGAGTCTGATGGGCTTCCCTTTGTGGGTAACCCGACCTTTCTCTCTGGCTGCCCTTAAGATTTTTTCCTTCATTTCAACTTTGGTGAATCTGGCAATTATGTGTCTTGGAGTTGCTCTTCTCGAGGAGTATCTTTGTGGCGTTCTCTGTATTTCCTGGATTTGAATGTTGGCCTGCCCTACTAGGTTGGGGAAGTTCTCCTGGATGATATCCTGAAGAGTGTTTTCCAACTTGGTTCCATTTTCCCCCTCACTTTCAGGCACCCCAATCAGATGTAGATTTGGTCTTTTTACATAATCCCATACTTCTTGCAGGCTTTGTTCATTTCTTTTTCTTCTTTTTTCTTTTGGTTTCTCTTCTCGCTTCATTTCATTCATTTGATCCTCAATCGCTGATACTCTTTCTTCCAGTTGATCGAGTCGGTTACTGAAGCTTGTGCATTTGTCACGTATTTCTCGTGTCATGGTTTTCATCTCTTTCATTTCGTTTATGACCTTCTCTGCATTAATTACTCTAGCCGTCAATTCTTCCACTTTTTTTTCAAGATTTTTAGTTTCTTTGCGCTGGGTACGTAGTTCCTCCTTTAGCTCTGAGAAATTTGATGGACTGAAGCCTTCTTCTCTCATCTCATCAAAGTCATTCTCCGTCCAGCTTTGATCCGTTGCTGGCGATGAGCTGTGCTCCTTTGCCGGGGGTGATGTGCTCTTATTTTTTGAATTTCCAGCTTTTCTGCCCTGCTTTTTCCCCATCTTTGTGGTTTTATCTGCCTCTGGTCTTTGATGATGGTGATGTACTGATGGGGTTTTGGTGTAGGTGTCCTTCCTGTTTGAGAGTTTTCCTTCTAACAGTCAGGACCCTCAGCTGTAGGTCTGTTGGAGATTGCTTGAGGTCCACTCCAGACCCTATTTGCCTGGGTATCAGCAGCAGAGGCTGCAGAAGATAGAATATTTCTGAACAGCGAGTGTACCTGTCTGATTCTTGCTTTGGAAGCTTCCTCTCAGGGGTGTACTCCACCCTGTGAGGTGTGGGGTGTCAGACTGCCCCTAGTGGGGGATGTCTCCCAGTTAGGCTACTCAGGGGTCAGGGACCCACTTGAGCAGGCAGTCTGTCCCTTCTCAGATCTCAACCTCTGTGTTGGGAGATCCACTGCTCTCTTCAAAGCTGTCAGACAGAGTCGTTTGCGTCTGCAGAGCTTTCTGCTGCTTTTTTGTTGTTGTTGTTGTTGTGTAGCTGTGCCCTGTCCCCAGAGGTGGAGTCTACAGAGACAGGCAGGTTTCCTTGAGCTGCTGTGAGCTCCACCCAGTTGGAGCTTCCCAGCAGCTTTGTTTACCTACTTAAGCCTCAGCAATGGCGGGCGCCCCTCCCCCAGCCTCGCTGCTGCCTTGCCGGTAGATCACAGACTGCTGTGCTAGCAATGAGGGAGGCTCCGTGGGCGTGGGACCCTCCCAGCCAGGTGTGGGACATGATCTCCTGGTGTGCCTGTTTGCTTAAAGCGCAATATTGGGGTGGGAGTTACCCGATTTTCCAGGTGTTGTGTGTCTCAGTTCCCCTGGCTAGGAAAAGGGACTCCCTTCCCCCTTGCGCTTCCCAGGTGAGGCGATGCCTCGCCCTGCCTCAGCTCTCGCTGGTCGGGCTGCAGCAGCCGACCAGCACCGATCGTCCGGCACTCCCCAGTGAGATGAACCCAGCACCTCAGTTGAAAATGCAGAAATCACCGGTCTGCGTCGCTGGCGCTGGGAGCTGGAGACTGGAGCCGTTCCTACTCGGCCATCTTGCTCCGCCCCCCGGAACCTGTGTTTTGATTCACCAGGTTGGAAACACTCTTTTTGTAGAATCAAAGAAGGGATATTTCTAAGCCCAGTGAAGCTTATAGTGAAAAACCGAATATCCCATGATAAAAACTAGAAACAAGCTATCTGTGAAATACTTTGTGATGTGTGCATTCATCTCAAAGAATGGAATCTGACCTTTGATTCACCAGGTTGGAAATACACTTTTGGCAGAATCAGAGAAGGGACATATGTGAGCCTACTGAGGCCCATTGGAGAAAATCAAATATCCAGTGATGTAATGTAGAAACAAGGTATTAGTGACAATGCCTTGTGATCTGTGGATTTATCTCACAGAATGGAATGTGGGTTATGATTTACCAGTTGGAAATACTCTTTTTTAGAATCTACAAAGGGATATTTCTGAGCCCATTGAAGCCTATAATGAAAAACTGAATATCCCCCATGTAAAACTAGAAACAGGCTCTCTGTGAAAATGCTCTGTGATGTTTGGATTCATCTCACTGCATGGAACCTGTGTTTTGATTCACCAGGTTGGAAATACACTTTAGACAAAATCAGTGAAGGGACACATGTGAGCCTATTGTGGCCCATAAGGGGAAATTGAATATCCCATGATATAATCTAGAAACAAGGTGTTAGTGAAAACGCCTTGTGATCTGTGGATTCATCTCACAAAATGGAACATGAATTTTGATTGGAAACACTCTTTTTGTAGAATCTATGAAAGAACATTTCTGAGTCCATTGAAGCCTATTGTGAATAACCTCATAATCCACAAGAAAAAGTAGAAAGAAGATACCTAAAATGCTTTGTGATGTGTGGATTCGTCTCACAGAATGGACCTGTGCTCTGATTCATCAGGTGTGAATCATGCTTTTGATAGAATCTAGGAAGGTACACATGTGAGCCTATTAAGATGGATGAGTAAAAGTTGAATATCCTGTGACGTAATCTATAAACAAGGTAATTGTCAAAATGCTTTGTGATGTGTGGATTCATCTAACAGAATGGAACCTGTGTTTTGATTCCCAGGTTGGAAACACTCTTTTTGTAGAATCTATGAAGTGACAGCTGAGTCCATTGAGGTCTACAGTGAAAAACGTAATATCCAACAATAAAAACTAGAAATAAGCAATCTGTGAAAATGCTTTGAGATGTGTAGATCCATCTCACAGAATGGAACCTCTGTTTTGATTCACCAGGTTGGAAATACTTTTTAGGTAGAGTCTATGAAGGGACTTTTCTGAGCCCTTAGAAGTACATAAGAAAAATGGAATACCTAGCAATAGAAACTAAAAACAAGATATCTGTCAAAATACTTTGTTATGTGGGGATTCATCTCACAGGATGAAAGCTGTGCTTTGATTTACTGTGTTAGAAACACTGCTTTTTCAGTATCTATGAAGGGACATAAGTTAGCCTTTTGTGCCGCTTCAGGAAAAATCGAATGTCCCAATATATAATCTAGAAACAAGCGATTAGTGAAAATGCTTTGTGACGTGTGGATTCATCTCACAGAACAGAACCTGCATTTTGATTCACCAGGTTGGAAACACTGTTTTTGTAGAATCTACGAAGTGACGTTCCTGACTCCATTGAGGAGAACAGTAAAAAACCAAACATCCTGAGATAAAAACTAGAAACAAGCAATCTGTGAAAATGCTTTGTAATGTGTGGATTCATTTCACAGAATGGAACCTCTGTTTTCTTTCAAGAGTTTGGAAACACTCTTTTTGAAGAATCCATGAAGAGACATTTCTGAGCCTGTGAAGCTATTAGTGAAACACAGAATAGCCCTATATAAAAACTACACACAGTTATCTGTGAAAATGCTCTGTGACATGTGGACTCATCTCACAGAATGGAACCAGCATTTTGATTCACCAGGTCAGAAACACTCTTTTTGCAGAATCTACAAAGGGATATTTCAATGTCCATTGAAGCTGATAGTGAAAAACTAAATACCCCGAGATGAAAACTAGAAAAAAGCTATCTGAGTAAATGCTTTGTGATGTGTAGATTCATCTTACAAAATGCAACCTGTACCTTGATTTGCCAGTTTTGAAACATGCTTTTGGTAAAATCTATGAAGGGACATTTCTGAGCCCTTTGAGTCCCATAAGGAAAAATTGAATACCTTGTGATAAATACAGAATCAAGCTATCAGTGAAAATGCGTTGTGATATGTGGATTATTCTCACACAATGTAACCTGTGTTTTGATCCACCAGCTTGGAAATATTCTATTGGTAGAGTCTAGGAAGATACTTTTGTAAGCTTATGGAGGCACAGAAGAAAAATCGAATACCCTGTGTTGAAAGCTGGAAACAAGGTATCTGTCAAAATGCTGTATGATGTCTGCGTTCATCTCACAGAATGGAACCTGTGTTTTGACTTACCAGTTATGAACATTCTTTCTTAGAATCTACAAAGAGATCAACGGGAGCAACTTCACGTGTATAAGGAAAGTCGAATATCCTGTTATATAATCTACAATAAGCTAGTAGCAAAAACGCTTCGTGATGTGTGGATTCATCTCACAGAATGGAACCTGTGTTTGGATTCACCACGTTGGAAATACAGGTTTTGCAGAATTTGTGGTGCAACATATCTGAGCCCATTGAAGCCCACAGTGAAAAACCAAATATCCTGCGATAAAAACTACATACAAGTTAACTGTGAAAATACTTTACGATGTGTGGATTCATCTCACAGAATGGAGCCTGTGTTTTGATTCACCAGCTTGGAAACACTCTTTTTGTAGTATCTACGAGGGACATTTCTGAGCCATTTGAATCCTGTATTGAGAAACAGAATATTCCTCAATAAAAACTCGAAAAAGGCTATCTGTGAAAATGCTTTGGATGTGTGGATTCATCTCACAGAATGGAACCTGTGCTTTAATTCACCAGGTTACAAACCCTCTTTTGGTAGAATTTTTGAAGGGAGATTTCTGTGTTCATTGAGGTCCATAAGGAAAATTTAATATCCCACAATAAAACTAGATACAAGCTACCGTGAAAATACTTTGTGATGTGTGGATTCATCTCACAGAATGGATCTTGTGTTTTAATTCACCAGGTTTGAAACTCTATTTGTAGAATATATGAAGGGACATATGTGAGCTTTAGAGGCCCATAAGGAAAAATTGAATATCCCATGATATAATCTAGAAATAAGCTATTAGTGAAAATGCTTTGAAATGCTTTGTGGTGTGTGGATTCACCTCACAGAATGGATCTTGTGTTTTGATTGACCAGAATTTAAACACTCTCTTTGTAGAGTCTATGAAGGGACATATCACAACCCATTAAACCCTATAGTGAAAAAAACGAATATCCTGCGTTAAAAAACATAAATGAGCTGCCTGTAAAAATGCTTTGCGACAGTTGGATTATCTCACAGAATGGAACCTGTGTTTTAATTCACCAGGTTGGAAAAACCCTTTTTGTAGAATCTATGAAGGGACATATGTGAGACTGTTAAGGCCCATAAAAATAAGTCAAATATCACATGATATAATCTAGAAACAAGTTATTAGTTAAAAGGCTTTGTGATGTGTGGATTCATCTCCAGAATGGAACCTGTGTTTGATTTACCAGGTTGGAAGCACTTTCTTTGTAGAATATAGGAATGGATATTTCTGACCTCTATGAAACCTACAGTGAAAACTGAATATCCCACAATGAAAACTAGAAACAAGCTATCTGTTAAAATGCTTTAAGATGTGTGGATTCATCTCACAGAATGGAACCTGAATTTTGATTCATCAGGTTGGAAACACTCTTCAGGTAGATATTATGAAGGGAATTTTCTGAGCCATGGAGTCTCATAAGAAAAATTTAATACACAGTGATAAAAACTAGAAACAAGCTATCTGTCAAAATTTTTTTTGATGTATGAATTCATCTCACAGAATGGAACCTGTGATTTGATTCACCTTGTTAGAAACACTCTTTTTATAGAACCCATATAGGGACATATGTTAGCCTTTTGTGGTTCATAAGGAAAAATCAACTATTCCATTATATAATCCAAGAACAAGCTGTTGGTGAAAATGCTTTGTGATGTGTGGATTCATCTCACACAATGGAACCTGTGTTTTGAATCAACAGGTTGGAAACACTTTTTGTGATGAATATACAAAGGAAGATATGTGAGGATATGACGCCCATAAGGAATAATCGAATATCCCACAATATCATCTAGAAACAAGCTATTTGTGAAAATGCTTTGTGATGTGTGGATTCATCCCACAGAATGGAAGCTGTATTTTGATTCACCAGCTTGGAAACACTCTTTTTGTAGAATCTACAAAGAGACATTTATGAGGCCATTGAAGCTTATAGTGAAAAATTGAATATCCTGCAATACAAACTAGAAACAAGCTATCTGTGAAAACGCTTTCAGATGTGTCTATTCATCAGGCAGAATGGAACCTGTGTTTTGATTCACCAGGTTGGAAACACTCTTTTGATATAATCTATGAAGGGACTTTACTAAGCCCATTGAGGACCATAAGAAAAACCGAATACCCGGCAATAAAAACCATAAACAAGCTAACTGTCAAAATACTTTGTGATGTGTGAATTCATCTTAAATAACGGAACCTGTGTTTTGATTTTCCAGGTTGGAATCAGGCTTTTGGTAGAATCTATGAAGGAAAGTTCTGAGGCCATTGAGACCCATAAAATTGAATATCCCATGGTAAAGACTAGAAACAAGGCTGGGCACGGTGGCTCGCACCTGTAATCCCAGTACTTTGGGAGGCTGAGGCAGGCAAATCATGAGGTCAGGAGATTGAGACCATTCTGTCTAACACAGAGAAACCCCTTCTCTACTAAAAATACACACACACAAAAATTAGCCATGCATGGTGGTGGGTGCCTGTAGTCCCAGCTACTCAGGAGGCTGAGGCAGGAGAATGGCTCGAACCCAGGAGGTGGAAGTTTGCAGTGAGCAGAGATTGCGCCAGTGCACTCCAGTCTGGGCGACAGAGTGAGACTCTATCTCAAAACAAACAAACAAAAAACTAGAAACAAGTTATCTGTGAAAATGCTCTGTGATTTGTGCATTAATCTCACAGAATGGAACCGGTGTTTTAGTTCTCCAGCTTGGAAACATTGTTTTTGTAGGACTACATATTGACATTTCTGAGTCCTTTCAAGTTCAGAGTGAAAAAGGGAATATCTCAAGTTTCTTTGAAAATGTTTTGCGATGTGTGGATTCATGTCACAAAATGGAACTTTTGTTTCCTGTCACCAGGTTAGAAAGAGTCTGTTTCCAGAATCTACGAAAGGACATTTCTGAGCCTATCTTAGCCTGTAGTGAAAAACTGAATATCCCGCGATAAAAATTAGAAACAAGCTATCATTGAAAATGTTCAGCCATGTCTGGATTCATCTCAAAGAATGGAACTTGTGTTTTGTTTCCAGAGTTTGGGAACATCAAGAGTTTGGAAACACTCTTTTTGTGGAATCCATAAACGGACATTTCTGAGCCTGTTGAAGCCAATAGAGAAAAACAAAATATCTTGATATAAAAACTACAAACAAGCAATCTGTGAAAATGCTTTGTGACGTGTGGCTTCACTTCACAGAACTGAACATGTGTTTACATTCACCAGTTTGGAAATAGTGCTTTAGTAGAATCTATGAAGGGACACTTCAGAGCCCATTGAAGCCAATAGTGAAAAACAGAATATCCCGCACTAGAAACTAGAAACAAGCAATCGCTGAAAATGTTTTCTAATGTGTGGATTCATCTCATATAATGGAACCTCTGTTTTGATTCACCGGGTTGGAAACACCCTGTAGAATCTACAAAGGAACATGTCTGAGCCCATTGCAGACTATAGAGAAAAACCGAATATCCCACGACAAAAACTACCAAAAAGCTATCTGTGAAACTGCTTTGTGATGTGTCAATTTATTCCACAGAATGCAACCAGCGTTTTGATTCACCAAGATGGAAGCAAAAACTCTTTATAGGATCCATGAAGAGATATTATAGAGCCCATTGAAGCCGATAGTGAAAAACAGAATATCCAGTGACTAAAAACTAGAAACAAGCTATCTGTGCAAACGTTTTGTGATTTAGAGTCATCTCAAAAAATGCAACCTGTGTTTTGGTTCACGGTCTTGGAAACACTCCTTTGTAGAATCTATGAAGGGATGTTTCTGAGCCCTTTGAGGACCATAAGGAAAATTGAATATCCCACCAAAAAAACTGGAAAAAAGCTGTCTTTGAAAATGCTTTCTGATGTGTGAATACATTTCACAGATTGGAATCTGTGTTTTTATTCACAAGCCTGGAGATGCTCTTTTTGTAGAATCTACAAAGGAACATTTCTGAGCCCATTGTAGCCTAAAATGAAAACCAAATAACCTGTGATTAAAAACTAGAAACAGGTTATCTGTGAAAAGGCTTTGTTACACCTGGATTCATCTCATAGAATGGAACTTCTATTTTCTTTCAAGAGTTTGGAAACACTCTGTAGAGCCCATGAAGGGACACTCTGAGCCCACTGAAGCCGATAGTGAAAAACAGAATATCCCGATATAAAATCTACAAACAAGCTGTCTATGAAAATGCTTTGTGATGTGTGGATTTATATCACAAAATGGGACCTGCGTTTTTATTCACCATGTTGGAAACACTCTTTTTGTACTGTCTATGAAGGGACATTTCAGAGACCATTGAAGCTGATAGTGAATAATGGAATATCCCATGATAAAAATTAGGAACAAATCATCTGTAAAAATGCTTTTTGATGATTGAGTACATCTCACAGAATGCAAACTGAGCTTTGATTCAGCAGTTTGGAAATACTCTTTTGGTAGAATTTACGAAGGTACATTTCTGAGTTCTTTGAGGCTCACAAGGAAAAATCAAATATCCCAAGATAAAAACTGGAAACAAGCTATCTGCAAAAATACTTTGTGATGTGTGGATTTATCCCCGAAAATGGAACCTGTGTTTTGACCAGGTTGGAAACACTCTTTTTGTAGTATCTATGAAGAGACATTTCTGAGCCCATTGAGGCCTACAGTGAAAAACTGAATATCCCGCTATAAAATTAGAAACAGGCAAACTCTGGAAATGCTTTGTAAAGTGTGGATTCATCTAACAGAATGAAAATTGTGTTCTGTTTCACCAGGTTGGAAACACTCTTTTTGTAGAATCTATGTTGGGAAATTTCTGAGCTTATTGAGGCCCTTACCAAAAAATCGAATATCCGTGATAAATACTATAAACAAACTATCTATGAAAACGCTTTGTTAGCTGTGGATTCATCTCATAGAATGGAACGTGTGTTTTATTTACCAGCTTGGAAAACCTCTCTTTGTAGAATCTATTAAGGGACCTTCCTTAGCCCATTGAAGCCTATACTGAAATACAGAGTATCCTGGGATAAAAACTAAGAACAAGCTATCTGTTAAAATGTCTGTGATGTGTGGATTCATCTCTCAGAATGGAAATTGTGTTTTGATTCTCCAGGTTGGAAACATTGTTTTTGTAGAATCTATGAACAGACATTTCTGAGCCCATTTGTGCCCCTAAGGAAAAATCGAATATCCTGCGATACAAATGGGAAACAATCTCTCTGTGAAAATGCTTTGTGATGGGTGGATTCATCTCACAGAATGGAACCTGTGTTTTGATTCACCAGGATGGAAACACTATCTTTGTAGAATCTACAAAGGGACATATCAGAACGCATTGAAACCTATAGTAAAAAACTGAATATCCCGTGATAAAAAACGAGAAACAAGCTATCTATGAAAATAGTTTTTGATGTGTGGCTTCATCTCACAGAGTGGAAGCTGTGTTTGGATTCACCAGGTTAGAAACACTCTTTTTGTAGAATCTATGGAGAGACATATTTGATCTTTTTGAAGCCCATAAGACAAAACCGAATATCCCGTGGTAAAAACTAGAAACAAGCTCTCTGTGAAGATGCTCTGTGTCAATTCATCTCACAGAATGAAACCTGTGTTTTGATTCACCAGGTGGGAAACACTGTTTGATAAAATCTCTGAAGGGACATTTCTGAGCCCATTGAAGGTCATAAGGAAAATTGAATATCCTGCAATAAAAACTATACACAAACTATCTGTGAAAATGCCTTGTGATGTGTGGATTCATCTCACAGAATGGAACCTGTGTTTTGATTCGCCAGGATGGAAACACTCTCTCTGTTGAATTTATGAAGGGACATTTCTGAGCCTATTGACGCCCATAAGGAGAACAGAATATCCAGCGACAGAAACTGGAATCAAGCTATCTATGAAAATTCTTTGTGATATGTCGATTTATCTCACGGAATGGAACCTGTAGTTTGATTTACCAGGTTGAAAAACCGCTTTTTGTAGAATCTGCAGTGAGACATTTCTGAGCCCATTTAGGCCTACAGTGAAAAACAGAATATCCCCTGATAAAAACTAGAAACAAGCAATCTGTGAAAATGCTTTGTGATGAGTGGATTCATCTCACAGAATGGAATCTCTGTTTCGATTCGCCAGGTTGGAAACACTCTATTTGTGGAATCCACGAAGGGACATATGTGAGCCTATTGAGGCTTATAAGAAAAAAATCAAATATCCCTCGATATAATCTAGGAACAAGCTATTAGTGAAAATGCTTTGTGATGCATGGATTCATATCACAGATTGAAATCTGTGTTTTTATTCACAAGCTTGGAAACACTCTATTTGCAAAATCTACAAAGGGACATATCTGAGCCCATTGGGGCCTACAGGGAAAAACCGAATATCCCACTATAAAAACAAGAAACAAGCTATGTGTGAAAATGCTACGTGATGTGTGGATGCATCTCACAGAATGGAACCTGTGTTTTGATTCACCAGGTTGGAAATACTTTTTTTGGAGAATCTATGAAGAGACATTTCTGAGCCCATTGAAGTCCATAGGGAAAATCGAGTATCCCGCAATAAAAACTAGAAACAAGCTATCTGTGAAAATGCTTTGTGATGTATGAATTCATCTCACAGAATGGAACCTGTGTTTTGATGTACCACTTTGGAAACACTCTGTTTGTGGAATCTCCTACACGATATTTTAGAGCTCATTGAAACCTATGGTGAAAATCCAAATAACCCACGATAAAAAGTGGAAACAAGCTATTTGTGAAAATGCTTCATGATGTATGGGTTTATACACAAATGGAACCTGTGTTTTGAATCACGAAGTTGGAAACATCTTTTTGAAAAATCTATGAAAAGACATTTCTGAGCCCATTGAATCCTGTAATGAAAAACGCATTACTCTGCCATAAAAATTAGAATCAAGCTATCAGTGAATATGCTTTCTGATGTCTGGATTCATCTCGAAGGATGGAACCTGTGTTTTGATTCACCTGTTTAGAAACACTCTTTTTGTAGAATCTACAAAAGAGATTTCTGAGCCCTTCATTGCCTACAGTGAAAAACAGAATATCCCATGATAAAAAACTAGAAAGAAAATATCTGTAAAAATGTTTTTTGATGTGTGGATTCATCTCACAGAAGGGAACCTATGTTTTAATTCATTAGGTTGGAAACACTCCCTTTGTAGAATCTTGGAAGGGATATTTCTGAGCCTATTGAAGCCCTTAGTATAAAACTGAATATCACACGATCTAAACTATAAACAAGCTATTTGTGAAAATGCTCTGTAATATGTGGATTCATCTCAGAGAATGGAACCTGTGCTTTAATTTTCCAGGTTGGAAATACTCTTTTTGTAGAAGCTACTATGGTACATTTCAGAATCTATTGAAGAGCTTATTGAAAAACCGAATATCTTGCAATAAAAACTAGAAACAAGCTATCTTTGAAAATGCTTTGTGACATGTGAATTCATCTAACAGAAAGGCACCTGTGTTTTGATTCACCAGGTTGAAAACACTCTTTGTAAAATTTAGAAGGGACATTTCTCAACTCATTGTAGCCTGTAGTGAAAAACGTAATATCCTGCGACAAACACTGGAAACAAGCTATCTGTGAAAATACTTCGTGATCTGTGGATTCATTTCACCGAATGGAACTTGTGTTTTGATTGATGAAGTTAGAAACACTCTTTTGGTAGGATCTATGAAGGGACATTTCTGAGCCCATTGAAGCCCATAAGGAAAGTCAAACATCCATGATATATACTAAACACAAGCTGTCTGTGAAAATGCTTTGTGATGTGTGGATTCATCTCACAGAATGGTACCTATGTTTTAGTTCACAAGCTTGGAAACACTCATCTTGTAAAACCTAAGAATTGACATTTCTAAGCTCATTAAAGCCCATAGGGAAAAACCAAATATATCGTGATGTAAAACAAAAACAAGCTATCTGTGAAAATGCTTTGTGATATGTGGATTAATCTTGCAGAATGGAACCTGTGTTTTGATTCACCAGTTTGGAAACACAATTTTGGTACAATCTATGAAGAGACATTTCTAAGCCCATTAAGGGCCATAAGGAAAAATAGAATATCCTGCTATTAAAACTAGAAATAAGATATTGGTAAAAATGTTTGGGATCTGTGGATTTACCTACAGAATGGAACATGTATTTTTATTCACCAGATTAGAAACACTCTTTTAGTAGAATCCATGAAGAGACAAACGTGAGCCTAATGAGGCCCAGAAAGAAAAACTGACTATCCCACGATAAAAACTAGAAACAAGCTACCTGTGAAAATGTTTTGTGATGTATGGATTCATTTCACAGAATAGAACCTAGGATTTGATTTACCAGTTAAAAACACTGTGTTTGTAGACTCTACTACGGGACATTTCAGAGCCCACTGAAGCCCGTAAGTAAAATTTGAATATTCCATGACAAAAAGTAGAAATAAGCTATTTGTGAAAATACTTTGTGATGTGTAGATTCCTACACAAAATTGAATCTGTGTTTTTAATCATGATATTGTAAACACTCTTTCTGAAAAATCTACAAAAATACATTTCTGAGCCCATTGAATCCTTTAGTGAAAAATGGAATACCCCGCTATAAAAAATAGAAACAAGCTATCAGTGAATATGCTTTCTGATGTGTGGATTCATCTCACAGATGGAATCCTGTGTTTTGATTTATCAGGTTAGAAATACTCTTTTTGTAGAATCTACAAAAGACTTTTCTGAGCCCATTGAACCCCATGGTGAAAAACGGAATATTCCATGATAAAAACTAGAAAGAAAGTATCTGTGAAAATGGTTTCTTATGTGTGCATTTATCTCACAGAAGAGAACTTGTTTTGATGCACTAGGTTGGAAACATTCTATTTTTAGAATTTTGGAAGGGATATTTCTGAACCCACTGAAGCCCATAGTACAAAACTGAATATCACGCGATATAGAGACAAGCTATCTCTGAAAATTCTTTGTGATGTATGAATTCGTCTCACAGAATGGAACTTGTGTTTTGATTTACCAGGTTGGAAACACTCTTTTTGTAGAATTTAGAAGGGACATTTACGAACCCATGTAGCCTATAGCGAAAAACATGATATCCCTCGACAAAATCTAGAAACAACCTATCTGTGAAAATGCTTTGTGATGTGTGGAATCATCTCACAGAACGGAACCTGTGTTTTGATTCACCAGGTTGGAAACACTCTTTTGGTAGAACTTACAAAGAAACATCTCTGAGTCCTTTGAAGCTTATAGTGAAAAACCGAATATCCCGTGATAAAAATTAGAAACAAGCTCTCTTTGAAAATGCTTTGGCCAGGCGCAGTGGCTCATGCCTGTCAACCTAGTGCTTTAGGAAGCCGAGGCAGATGGATCACCTGAGCTCAAGAGAGGGAGACCAGCTTGGCCAACACGGTGAAACCTCGTCTCTACTAAAAATACAAATATATAGATATATAAAGTTTTAATCGTGGAATATTCAATTTTCCTTATGGCCCACAAAGGACTCAGAACTGTCCCTTCATAGATTCTATCAAAGCATGTTTTCAACCTGGTGAATGAACACACAGGTTTCATCCTGTGAGATGAATCCACACATCACAAAAAGTAATTTCTTTTTTTTTTTTTTCTTTTTTTTTTGAGACGGAGTCTCACTCTGTCGCCCATGCTGGAGTGCAGTGGCATGATCTTGGCTCACTGCTGTGTGGAGGCAAACTACTGTAATACCAGCTACTTGAGTGGCTAAGGCAGGAGAATCGCTTCAACCTGGGAGTTGGAGGTTGCAGTGAGCTGAGATCCTGCCACTGCGCTCCAGCCTGGGCAACAGAGTGAGACTCTGTCTCAAAAAAAAAAAAAAAAAAGAGAGAGAGAGAGAGAGGAAAGAAAATACTTTGTGATGTGTGGATTCATCTCACAGGATGGAACCTGTGTTTTCATTCACCAGATTGAAAACATGCTTTTGATAGAATCTATGAACGGACATTTCTGAGTCCTTGTGGGCCATAAGGAAAATTGAATATCCCACAATTAAAACTAGAAACAAACTATCTGTGAAAAGGCCTTTTGATATCTGGATTCATCTCACAGAATGGAATCTCTGTTTTGTTTCAAGAGCTTGGAAACACTCTTACAGAATCTACAAAGACCCATTTCTGAGCACTTTGAAGCTGATAGTGAAAAACCGAATATCCCAATATAAAAACTACAAACAAGCAATCTGTGAAAATGCTTTGTGATGTGTGGATTCATCTCACAAAATGGAACCTGCGTTTTTGATTCACCACATTGGAAACAGTCATTTGTATATTCTGCAACGGGACATTTCTGAGCCCTTTGAAGCCACTAGTGAAAAACAGAATATCCCATGATAAAAAAAGAAACAAGCTATCTGTTAAAATGTCTGTGATGTGTGGATTCATCTCTCAGAATGGAAATTGTGTTTTGATTCTCCAGGTTGGAAACATTGTTTTTGTAGAATCTATGAACAGACATTTCTGAGTCCATTTTTGCCCCTAAGGAAAAATTGAACATCCTGCGATACAAATGGGAAACAATCTCTCTGTGAAAATGCTTTGTGATGGGTGAATTCATGTCACAGAATGGAACCTGTGTTTTGATTCACCAGGTTGGAAACACCCTTTTTGTAAAATCTACAAAGGGATATTTCTGAGCCCATTGAAGCCTATAGTGGAAAATCGAATCTCCCCGGTTCAAAACTACAAACAAGTTCTCTGTGAAAATGCTTTGTGATGTGTGGATTCATCTCATTGCATAGAACCGGTGTTTTGATTCACTAGGTTGGAAACACTCTTTTTGTAGGACCTAAGAAGGTATATTTCTGAGCCCATTGAAGCTTATAGTGAAAAACCCTATATCCAACGATATAAATCAGAAACAAGGTATCTATGTAAATGCTTCATGATGTGTGGTTTCATCTCACAGAATGGAACCTGTATTTTGATTCACCATGTTGGAAACACTCTTTTTCTAATATCTACGACAGGACATTTCTGAGCCCTTTGACTACTATAGTAAAAAATCAATATGCTGTGATAAAAACTAGAAAGAAGCTATCTGTGAAAATGCTTTTTGATGTATAAATTCATCTCACAGAATGGAACCTGTGTTTTGATTCATCAGGTTGGAACACTCTTTTTGTAGTTTCTACGAAGGGAGATTTCTGAGCCCATTGAAGCTGATCATGAAAAACTGAATATCCCACCATAAAAGAGACAAACAAGGTATCTGTTGAAATGCTTACTGATGTGTAAATTCATCCAACTACTAGCACACAAGCAAGCTGCCTGAAGGCCCCATAATGCCCCATCTGAACGCAATAATCCTGGTGCCCAATATGTGGCTCAGGGGGCCAAGGAAGCATGCTGGTCTTGCCACTGCCACCTGTGTGGCATGAGGACTGGATGACCTGGTGTCTCTTCTCCAGAAAAATTTCGGCAACAACCTCCACTAACAGAGGCAACTCAAGCCACTGAGAAAATCACACAGGAAAGATAATGTTTACAGCTCCAAAATCATTTAGAGACTACACTACTGTATCCAACCGAATCAAAACTAAATTATCCTACTCAACCATCGCTGTAGATACATCCACAGGAAAAGTTTCCCTCTATGAAAATTTAATGCAAAAAAATTAGAAAAACGGAATATTATCCCTAATGGAAAGATATCAATGAAAGAAAATAAAAGAAAGAAAAAGGAAAACAACACCTCCATAAAACCCCCAGAACAATTATCCAACAACAGTTTCCAATAAAAAAAAAAATCAATAAAAGGCCTGAAGACGAATCCAGCATAGTGATATTATAGAAACTCAGTGAGGTACAAGATCATACAGATGAATAATACAAAGAAATTAGAAAAACAGTAAAGAATATAAATGTATAAATATATAGCATTAAAAAGGAACCACATAGATATCACAGAACAGAAGAATTTAATGAATGAAATAAAAAATACATTCAATAGCTTCAAAAAAATTAGATCAAGCAGAGGAAAAAAATCTCATAATTTAAAGACAGGTCTTTTGAAATAACCCTACAAGACAAAACAAAACAAAACAAAGAAGGAAAGAAAAAGAAAAAAGAAAAATAACACATGAAGAAAACCTACATGATATAGGGACACCACAAGTGACAAAATATGTTAATTTTGGATATCTCAGAGGGTGAAGAGAAATTAAATGACAGAGAAGAATTTATTTTACAAAATAACAACTTAAAAATCCCCAAGTCTAGAAAGGGTTTTAGATATATAGATACAGTAAGCTTGGAGAATGTCAAAAACAGTAAGAGAAAAACAGCTGGTTAAATATAGGAGAAGGCTCATTAGACTAACAGCAGATTTCTTATCAGAAATCTTATGGGCCAGAACAGAATATAATGATTATTCAAAGTACAGAGTGAAAAAGAGAACAAAAAAGAACCCCAAAACTTGGCAATCAAGAACAAATAGCTGGCAAAATTATCCTTCATAAATGAAGGACAAATAAAGATTTCCCAGACCAAAACAAAAAGCCAGTAAATTTATCACAACCAGGCTGGCCTTACAAGAAATGCTTAAGGGAGTTATACCTCTAGAAGCAAAAGGATGATACCTACTATAATGAAAACACAGAAAAGTATACAACTAACTAGTAGAGCAAAGAGAAAAATGAAGAATAGAAAGGACTCAAATGTTACCATTACAAAAGACCACAAAATCATAAATATATATGATAAGAGAGAAAGAAAGGAACAAATGATAGGCAAAACAACTGGAAAACATGTCATTAACAAATGACGGAATAAATCTTCACATAGCAATAATAACATTGAATGTAAACAGATTAAATATTAAATTTAACAGACAGACTGAATGAATGGATAACAAAACATGTCCTCACTATATACTGTCTACAAGAATCTCACTTCATCTGTAAAGATACATATAGGCTGAAAGTAAATGGATGAAAAAAATATAAACATAAACCAAAAGTGAGCAGGAATATCTATATTTACATCAGATAAAACAGACTTTATGTCAAAAATAGTAGAAAGAGACAAAGAATGTCATTATATAGTGATGAATGGGTCAACTTAGCAAGAGTATACAACAAGTCTAAATACATATGCATCCAACACCAGAGCACCAAGATATATAAAGCAAATATTATCAGATCTTAAAAAAAGATAGAATTGGATACAATAATAGTTGGGGAGTTTAACATCTTACTCTTAGCAATAGATGGATCATTTAGAGAGAACATCAACAAAGAAACATTAGATTTAAACTTCACTTTAGACCAAATAAGCCTAACAGACATGTACAGAACATTTCATCCAACAACTGCATAATATGCATTCTTCACCTGTAATCCCAGTTACTCAGGTGGCTGAGATGGGAGGATAGCTTGTAGCCAAGAATTGGAGACCAGCCTAGGCAACATAATGAGACTACCTCTCTAAAATAAATTTTTAAAAAATAGCCAGGTGCGATGATGCACCAGTACACCCAAGTTGCTCAGGAAGCTGAAGTGAGAGGATTGCTTGAACTCCAGAGTTCAAGACTGCAGTGATATGACTGCACTACTGCACTCTAGGTTTGGTGACAGAGCAAGACCCTGTCTCTAAAAAAAAAAAGATACGATGAGATGCAAATTCATCCCATCAGAACATGAAACATTGTCCAAGATAGACTGTATGTTAGGCCATAGAACAAGTCTCAACAAATGTAAAACATGGAAATTATATCAAGTACCTTAAAACCACAATGGAATAAAACTAGAAATCAATAGCAAGAGTAACTTGGAAACTGTGCAAATGATTGAAAATTGAAACAGCATGCATCGGATTAACCACTGAGTCAACGAAAACATTAAGACAATTTTTTCTAAAAAAATTAAAAAAAAATTCTTGAAAAAAGGAAAATGGAAATGCAACATACCAAAACTTATGAGATACAGCAAAAGCAGTGCTAAGAGGAAGGTTTATATTAGCAATTAACACCTTCATCAAAAGTGTAGAAATATTTCAAATAAACAGCCTAACGATGAAACTCAAGTATCTAGAGAAACAAGAACGAATGAAACCAAAATTTAGTAGGAAAAAAAAAAGGGGGGGGGGTCAGAGCAGAACTAAATAAAACAGATAATTTAAAAAACAATACAAAGTATCAAGGAATGAAAAGTTATTTATTTTATAATATAAACAAAATTGATAACCCACTAGCTAGGTTAACCAAGAGAAAAAGATGAGGGATCCAAATAAAGTCAGAAATGAAAAAGGAGACATTACAATTGATACCACAGAAATACAAAAGATCATCCTAGGCTACTATAAACAACTATACACTAACAAACTGGAAAACCCAGAGGAGATGGATAATTTCTGCACACATGCAATCTTCCAATATTGAGTCATGAAGAAATAAAAAAATCTCAACAGTCTAATAATGACTAATGAAGTTGAATCAATAATAATACGTCCAGTAAGAAAGAAGAGCCCAGGACCTGATGACATTACTTCCAAATTCTACCAATCTTACAAAAAATAACATCAATTCTCTTCAAAGTATTCCAAGAAATAGAAAAGGAGGGAATTCTTTCTAATTTATATTATGAAGGCAGTATTGACCTGATTCCAAAACCAATCAAGGAAATAGCAAAAAATAAAACCACAGGCCAAGACCTCTGATGAACATAGATGCAAAAATCCTCAACCAAATACTAGGAAACTAAATTCACTAACACACCAAACACATAATACACCATAATCAAAAGGAATTTATCCCAGGAATGCAAGGAAAGTTGAACATATGCAAATCAATAAATGTCACATCAACCGAATGAAGGATAAAAAGAATGCAATCATCTCAATAGATTCCAAAAAGACATTTGGTAAAATTCAATATACTTTCATGTTAAAACTCACAACAAACTAGGCATAGATGAAACATATCTCGATATAATAAAGGCCATATTTTAAAAATCCACATTTTACATTATACTGATGAAGAAAAGTTGGAAGTTTTTCTTCTAAGAACTGAAACTAGACAAAGATACTCACTCACGACTCTTATTCAGCCACGTATTAAAAGCCCTAGCCAGAGCAATCAGGTAAGATAAAGAAATGAAAGCTATCCAAATTGGAAAAAGGAAAGTCTAATGGTCCCTCTTTGCAGATGACATGATTTTTATTTATCTAAAAAACCTAAAAACCACCCAAACACTCTTAAATCTGATAAGCAAGTTTGGTAAAGTTGCAGGATAAAAAATCAACATACAAAAATTAGTAACATTTCAGTACACTAATAACAAACTAGCTAAAAATCAAGTAAGCAATCTCATTTACAATAGGTGCAAAAGTTAAAATACCTAGAAATGAATTTAACCTAGAAGGTGTAACACTTCTTCAAATAAAGCTCCAAATCATTTATGAAAGAAATGGCTGAGAAAACAAACAAATGAAAATATAGCTCATGCTCTTGGATTGGGAAAATTAATATTGTTAAAATAACCATACTACTCCCAAAGCAATGCAGTTTCAATGCAATGTCTATCAAAATACCAATGACATTTTTCACAGAAGTAGAAAATTCTGAAATTTGTTTGGAACCGGAAAAGAAAAACATGAACAGCTCAAGCAAACCTGAGCAAAAAGAACAAAGCTAGAGGTGTCACACTACCTGACTTTAAAATAGAGCATATGGCTATAGTAACTAAAACAACATGGCATTGCTTTATAAAGAGACACATAGGTCAGTCACAGTGATTCTTGCCTATAATCCAGCACTTTGGAAGGCTGAGGCAGGTGGACCACCTGAGGTCAGGAGTTTGAGACCAGCCTGGCCAACATGGTGAAATCCTATCTCTACTAAATACAAAAAATTAGATGGATGTGGTGGTGGGCACCTGTAATCCCAGCTACTCGGGGGGTTGAGGCAGGAGAATTGTTTGAACCCAGGAGGCAGAAATTGCAATGAGGCAAGATTGTGCCACTGCACTCCAGCCCGGGTGACAGAGTGAGACTGTCAAAAAAATCAAAAGACACATAAAACAATGGAACAGAATAGAGAACCCAGAAACCCAGAAATAAATCCACATATTTACAGCCAAGAACACACATTAGGGAATGGACACCCTCTTTGATAAGTGGTCCTTGCAAAACTGGATACCCATATGCAGAACAATAAAATAGAACCCCTATCTCTCACCATGTAGAAGAATCAACTCAAAATTGATTTATGGAGTTAAACGTTAGACCTAAAACTATAAAACTGATGTAAGAAAACATAGAGGAAACACTTCAGCTCATTGGTCTAGGCAAAGATTTTATGGCTAAGACCCCAAAAGCACAGGCAACAACAACACAATTAGAAAAGTGGCACTAATAACTATATTAAACTAATAAACTCATGCACAGCAAAGGAAACACTCAACAGAGTGAAGAGATAACATGTTGAATGGGAGAAAATATTTGCAAAATACTTCTCTGACAAGAGACTATTATTTGGAATATACGAGTAATTCAAGCAACACAGCAACAAAACACACACAACAACAACAGCAACAACAACAACACAAATCATGCTATTAAAAAGTGAGGAAAGAATCTATGTTGACAGTTTTCAAAGGGAGACACAGAAATGACCACCGGTTTGCACAAAAATGTTCAACATCATTAATTATCACAGAAATAAAAATAAAAACCACAATGGCATACCATCTTACTCCAGTTAAAATGGCTATTATCAAAAAGAAAAAAGTAACAAAAACAGGTGAAGATGCAAAAAAATGGACCTCTCATATAGTGTTGGTGGGAATTTCAATTAGTACAGTCATTATGGAAAACAGTATGGTGATTTCTCGAAAACCTAATAATAAAACTGTTATACCATCAGGAATCTCACTAATTAGTGTTTATCGAAAGGAAAGGAAATATATCAAAGGAATACTTGCACCCTTATGCTTGGTGCATTGCTATTCACAATAGCAAAAAGAGGGAACCTATCCAAGCGTACATAAATGGATGAATGCATACAAATATGTGGTGTATTTACACAATGGAATACCATTCAGCCATAGAAAGAATAAAGTCAAGGAAGAGAAATAATTTGGTCAAAATCACATACCTAGTAAGTCTCAGGGCTCAGAGTCAACTCACATCTTGACTTTTAAGACCTTCAATAATCTCTTCTGATTTTGAGCCCAGAAGAACCACAAAACTCAAAGGCATTTGTGGGAGAATAGAAGAATCCTATGAGTAAAAGTCTGCAACAGGAACTGCCAAAAAAGAAAGGGAATTATAATTAATATATCCCAATAGCTAAGAATTGCTTATTATTTTTTTACTAAAAGAAAAAAAGTTTTGGTAGACTCATAATATAGGCATTTGTGGGAGAATAGAAGAATCCTATGAGTAAAAGTCTGCAACAGGACTGCCAAAAAGAAAGGGAATTATAATTAATATATCCCAATAGCTAAGAATTGCTTATTTTTTTTTTTACTAAAAGAAAAAAAGTTTTGGTAGACTCATAATATTTATAAATAGTTTTTTCTCCTCAACAAGGGGAGCAACAAGAAGAGATAGAATAAATAAAAAGATTAACTTTCTGTGTTGGAATAGCCAGAGTGGTGGCTAGAGAAGTATCTTCTACAAAAACAGCACATGTTGGTATCAGGTCATGGAAATTCAAGGAAGCCTTGAGCACGAGGAAGAAGAAAAAAGGGTCTTGAGGTCTTGGATGGGTGAAGGAGCAGAAAGAGGTAATACCTACACCCTGAAAAATCTGAATTTATAGAACGGTATGACAGGAAAGTAATCTGCATATCAAAAAACTAAAGGGCATGAAGATCTTTCCGCCAGTAGCATTGGGCAGCCTGAAGAGCAGCGCCAGCATTTTCTGGGGGCACTAGTGTAGTGACCAGCCCCCGGATCCTTTGCATGACTCTCCTTCACATCCAGCTGAGGATGCTGCCAGAATTGCTGCCATTTAACTGGTATGCAACGGCATCACTACATATTTTTAAAATGTTGAAAAATCAGTATGCTAAATGGCAAGTGAGTGCTTCCCTGAGTCCAGTGGGCACCTGCTATCACCCTTGTCCTTTCCCCGAGGGCTCTGCTTCAACACTGCTTCTACACTGTGCTCCTTCTGCGAGTCTGGTCTCATCGTATTTTGAGTGTCGCTCCTGGCAGGCCATCAAAAAACGGACTGCTTTGTAAAGTATTGTCCCTATGAGGCACACACTTCATCCCCTTTCAAAGTTAACTTTCTCATTTAGCTCTGTATACGTTTTTATTAATTGACTTCTTGTATTTTTATGAGTACATAGTAGGTATATATACACATACACATATATATGGAGTACATGAGGTATTTCAACACAGATGTACAATGAGTAATAATCACATAATGGTAAATGGTGTATCTTTTTCAACTTCTCATCAGTCCTAAGTGTCAAAGTTCTTCAGACTGTGGTCTCCCCATGTTTGGGTATACTTAGTCCCAGTGACATTGTTCCTGACCTTTACTCATGCAAAGCTCTGATTTTTCTGTATCTGCTACTAGCAAATTGCACAACTAGTCTAACCTTAAATTTGTGAAAATATCAGACATTAGAGCAATAAAAATTTTAGAAAGAGCTATGCACAAATAAAGTATTAGCATGGCATTTCAAATTTATTCAAAACCTACACACCTGATGTGATAACACATCAAAAACCTCATGAATTTATCTACACATGAATAATTTCTTAAAGTGCCTTTTTATCTATGTCAATCAGGCTTGAGGCATGGGCAGAGGTCATGAAATATTTTTGTGGGGTAGACCTTTATGAACCTCAAGGTTTCAAAACTGCTGTGAGTTAATACAATTTTGCCTTTGGCTCTAGATGAGTCAGGGTAATTATTAAACAAAGTCAATTTGTGGGAGGCGGTTCTCTGTAAATAGGAGAATTCATCATAACATCCTGAATATCCACTGTCATCAACTGAGACCTCAGACTCTACAATTTGGAATGCCTCCCACCATGTTCACATTTTATGATCTTTTCTCACGTTAAGTTAGATTTCTGGTTATAAACTGGGAAGAGAAAAATACTAGGCAATGTTTCTTTAAACAAAGTTCTTATAGCTTCTCAGTTGTGTCTACAGAGTAGATCTCTTTTAATCTGTGTTCATCCCTTTCACAGCAAAAGCTTTCATTGACAATTGTAATAATGGTCTCTAAATCCTGGCTTATAGGAACGTCAAAGACACCAAATCAGGTGGACACTTGTATTTTTCCAGTCAAACGGGACTTTCTTCCACCTGTTTTATTAAAACTTAAACACTCCAAGAGGTATCTTCTTTCATCTATTAGGGTCCCACTCTAAGACTCAAATGAGTGTATAAAAACATTCCTGAAAAAAAACAGAAAAGCTATGAATAATCTGCCCCCCTGTATTTATTACATTGTCACGGTTTCTTGTTATTTCTCGTATAGCTGATTTTTAAAAGATCAGGGGTAAAGCTCCCACAGAGATTGGAGCCTTCATTTGCTGAATTCACTAGGAATGCAGCATGCAACTCCGTTAAGTCATCTTGCTAAATGACAAATGAAATTCCAGAGGCCAAGGTTTGCTGAGAAAAACACTTCTCCTTCACTTAATCTCCTTAAAACAACCAAAGACTTTGTTGGCCTAATTTTTGTAATATTGAGCTTTTTCCTGGATAAACCATCTGGCCTCCTATTTGATCAAGTCATAAACTTTGAACACAGATTGAATCCTAGCTTTACTTGATGTTGGTGGCTTCCTCCAGTATTTTCCTTGGACAAAACAGTAAATTGCTTGTTTATTTTCAGTATTAAAAATTATCTGCATGATTTTCTGCATGGCTTTGACTATTATCTTTTCTATTTACTCATTAAATAATCAAGAGCTAGCAAAAATTTTACATTAATGAATTTTTCTATTTTTGTGTGTTTAATTCTAATTTAAAAAGTAAAATTTTGATTTATCTCTTTCTCTCAAGCAATATGTAATGATAACCTCAGAAAAAATTTTTAAAGGTAACCTATCCATTTCTATATTTTTTGAGAATTCTGTTTCACATGCAAACTGTGAATGAATACTTTCAATTTATTTTAAGAAATATGCTGTCTTTGAGGCTAGCGTTCATATGATCATTTGCTCTTTGGATTCCAACAAGATTACAGGAAAAAATTTTAGAAGGATGCTCATAAGTAGAGTGACTTTTTTTGGTTATAAAATTTTATTTGAGAAAATTTTCACTCTGCTTTCTGTATAAAAAAAGGAAAACCTTGAGAGAAAAATGATAACTTTTCCTGGCTACAGTTTTCACCTTTTCTAGAATTTTGTTTTTAATCTCATACACATTTGCCAACAATTAATTGTGGTAAATCTACTAAGGGGCTACATCATACATAATCTCCAGTACTAAGTTCTTCTTGTGTAATTAGAAAGCTAACTGCCACTATGAACCAAGAGAACTATCTTTCTAGAGAAATAGTCGTCACACTTTGCTTTTACTTTTCAATGTTTTGGGTTTTGATTTACTGTCACTCAGTTTTCTTAATTTCTCAAAGATCTCCCCTCTCTTATCACTTCCTTAAGTATATCAGACTTAACACTTTCTCCAATTTAATAAAAATTTTGTGGTGACAAAATGTAAGATCAACATTCAACAAGGTGACTTGATATTTAGGCATCGTGCAAGAAATTTCTGGGAAAGCATCACTAATCTAAGACTTGATCCCCCTGATCTTCCCTTTTCTTTAATGTTGTTTTAATTTGGTATCACGCTTGAGTGTAATTTGTGATTCTTTACCTTTAAGTTGGGACAATGACAGTATCTCATATCATCATCTTATTATTTGTCTTCTCAATAAGTTTTTGCCAAAAAAAATTATATGTCAGGATCAAGTTACATTGCAAATACTTCTATACTATTTTGTGGTTGGCATCTTCTTTACATACTGTGCTGTGCCCAGTGAGGTATAGAATAAAAATACAGTAATGTTTATTTTAGTGAGGAGATGCTTCCTGGCCAACAAAATGTGAAGGATTTTTAAAAGATGAAGAAAAACAAAGTAAAAAAGAAAGAGGGATAGAAAAAAAGAGTCAGCAAGAGAGAAAATGCATGAGAAAGACTACCAAATGAAATATTAAAATTGATATATTTATAATAAAAATATATTTTCAATACATATTACAAATGTTTTACGATATTTGTAAAAATCCAACTGAATAATTATTCACAAAATATACTCCAGACTCAAGTAAAGAAATAAATTTTAAGAGTACACAGGTATAGTTACAATATAGACTTATGTCAATATTGTATTATCTTTTCTCAAAGAGGCTAGAGCTACCATTAATGAGAATATGTGTGGAATAATTACATTTCAGCCAAGAGGATATGGTGAAATTCAAAACATATATAAATTATACTTTCATAATTCTTGCATTATGGAGAAGTCTTCTCCATTTCCAGGAAAATATATATATATATGTATGTATGTATCTTAACTCCCTAGAATTTAATGACAGATTACAAAGGCAAACAAAACCAAAAATCAGGATAGGATAAAACTCTGAGAGCTTTGTTAGCCCACAGACTACATCTCTATACATAGAATTATGTGTGTGTTTAAATACATACATGTAACAACAGAGATTAAGAAATGAAGCATCTCATACAATTGTGCAGCCAGTGAACACTTTCAGATCCCACAGCTGATTCTCTCCCCTTGACTGAGAACCCAAAGTTATCATCTACCCTGTCTCACAATCTAACCATGACGTCTAATTGATCACTGTGTATCTAGGAATAAAATAAATAGCAGTGAACTAAAATATTACTTCATTTTTAAAAGGAAATCCTCTAGGCTCATTGTCAAAAACCTGACTTGTGTAGCTAAAATGGCAAGTCACTGATCTTAATATCAAGAGTTCAGACTTAAGCCAGTTTAAATGCTCATTAATGGAAGCCTAAGCTTCCCTGAGAAAGAATAATACAATATTGACATCAGTATATATTGTAACTGTACCTGAAATCCTTCCCCAGGAGTAAAAATAGCCACTATCTGGGATATCTCTGCATGAGAAAAGAAATCACCCACTCATTTTGAGAGCTGTTGGATACTGGCTGTATATTAAACCCAGTTATTGAGGACCCCAAAATGACACTGGGGTCCACCAGTCAAAACGGGTGTTTTGAGTGGTCATATTAAAAATAGCATTTTGGCTCAAGTTCAAAGGGCAGTAAATACATACTTTGGATTAGCATGGTGACTGCATGACTATTTCCTGAGTGCAAAATAGATCTATGGCATCCTAACGGATATGGCATCCTATTGGTTCTCTTTTTTTTTTATCTGGAGAAATCCAATACACAACGGTATACCTTCCGTTCATGCCTTGCCGTAGAACTATGTCAAAGTTACTGGTCTCTACTGTCATTTCTTTCAAAGGTGTTTGAACACATCCCCCTGTATTTTGTTGATCCATTAAATAATGGCATCATGATAATTGAACCTAATGAGAAAAAGTTGGGAAGAATCTAACATGCCTTTTTTTCTAGTAGGTGGCACATAAAACAAAAACATATGGCCTGCCACCTCTTTCTGGGAATCCAAAGTATAGAACAGTTTGGAATATCTGCTTCAAAGTTAAATACAACTTGCTGTACCTCTCTCTAAAAAAGAGGCAAAATTCTTTTTGGTATTTGGATTTAGAAGCAAGACTCAAATATATTTTAATTTGATACCCCCAAATATTTACTGGTTATGCCAGCTTTGAAGCTTCAAAAGATGGTTTGTTTGAACTACAGTCAGATATAACATGACATTTGGATCCAATGATAAAACAATCTCATGATACCCAAATGATCTTCAAAAATAGAATTGTCAAAAGGAATGTGTGATGAGCATCTAAGAACAGAAATCCAGACAGCTGACCCACAGATCCTAGAGGAAAGCCGAGTCAACTCCTACAGATAAATACTTTCTTTTTCAGAAACAGCTTTTGGCTTCTTATTTGACCGAAGACCTGACTATAGGACATCAGGTGACTATCTGGCTTGAGCTGTGCACAATGAACTAGATATTGTTTAATACATTAAGACATAACTTTGTCCTAAATTCACCATGAAGTGGAAGTGGTATATAGAATTGGATCAAGTAGATCCTGAAGATTTAAATCATTTGTATGAGCCGATAGCTCACACACTTATGATACTTACTCCTGCTTCATTGCCTCTTTCTTAATCCATAGCATGATTTTATAGGAAGCTCTTTGTAACCATTGACAAAAATCATAAATAAATATTTTGATTACTTTTTTTGTTTTAAACAATATGCTGACACTAATCAGAAATTGACTGATGGAGCATAACATGATAATCCTAAATAAGAGAGTCCCTGAAGAGCAGTGGTAAAAACGTCTTTTGAGGAGAATGCTGAACAACTCAGTTGGTGCTGTATTGGTTTGCCGTTGCTAAAAATTCCTGTACCTGTTAGATATTCCTACAAAATTGATAAATATCATCTATAGTGTCTCAGTGATATTATGCAATCAATATTCATTTCTCAAGCATTTTCAGGTTCCGCTGTTATAGGCTGGGCTCAGGTTAATTTCAGCTGTCATGCTTACGTGGTCAGATACGCTGTTGGCTTTACATGTCTCTCATCTTACTCCGGAGATCAGGGAGCTACTTTAATAGTTAGAAATCAAGAGGCTGGAGATCAATCCTTAATGTTTACATTCATCTCAAAGCTTTGGTTGCATCCAATATAATAACATGACACGGGCCAAACAAATCATATGGCTTAGTACAGTCAAGATTTGAAGATCATTCTGGCTGTGGTAAGGACACTGCGAAGTATAATGGCAAAGGGCAGGAATTCAGAGAGGAGATAACAATTGGGGCCACGAAATGTAATCTATTATATTTACTTATCCTGTACTAACAGTCAAAATTATAGATCTACACCGATTAATTGACTTGCTAATGTTCTTGGCTTGACAAGTAGAAATACGTAAAAAACGGGACTGGAAAATTGATTCCAAGGGTATCTAGGGAAGAGGATTGTGAATTGATATTACAAAGTGGACCGAAATGTGTGGCTATTTGTGTTCTGTATGACTGCTTACCAAAGGATGTCCACTCCAGGGTAGGCTCAGAATAATCATACAGACAAAATGACACATTTTGTGGATGCTAATTAGCCTCATTTCTCATCTATCTAGTTCAGCCCATTTTGATTAACCTGGGCCTCAAAGAAGCCATATCTGACATAATTAAGGAAAGAGCAATAAAAAAATCTGTCCTTTAAATATAGTCCAATATTTGGGATTCACAAATCATGTCCTCCTTTTTATTGTTGTCATCTATCTTCCTGACCATAGGGTCAACTGAATTTCTTTTTATTTCTTCCATTACAAATAAAAAGTGCACACATAAATATAAATGGTAGTGAACATATGTGGAGGTTAGGGAAAAGGGTAACAGTTCAAATAGCCTAAAGGTTTTACTATAATGTAATGATTTATTTCTTATAATCTCTAGAAATTTAACAATACTGTGTGATTTGGCTTAGTCTTTCGTCATTTTCAATAGCATCATGACATAACTACAAAATTGACCTGAATGCCTGTTATAGGTCTTCCACAGTATTTCCAGAGAAATATTTTTGTGAGGTAAATGATATCATGCATAATCTCTGCTTAAAAACTTGAAGCCTTTCCTTATCGCTTTAAGAGTATTGTCCAACTTGGCTTGACAGAAATAAAGCATTTGCATTTAGGCTTATCTTTCTGGCTTATCATTTTCCATATCCCCACCTACATTCAATACCACAGGTTGACTATTTCTCTTTTTTTACTTGTAGTTAATATATATGCCAAGGGATTTTGTTTGATAGACCCTCCATTCAGATATTTAATGTTCTCTTGTATATAAATCTCTGAGTTAGTTCTCAGTTCCTGTTCTATCAGTATTCCATAGTCAAAAATAATTTGAATATTTTGGGTAAAAATTTTAAAAACAAAACAATCTTCGGACATTCTTTTACTGTTTTAAGCTCTTCTATTCATACCAAAATACGTGGGTAGTCTTGACTCTCATGGTAGACTCTCCTCTTCATGCCAGATCACATGCTAAGAGCCTCTTTTATATACACTTCTGTAACTAAACGTCTGCAAAAGTCTCCCATTCTGCTTAGCATGCTCATTGCTTCTCAGCCTAATCTTGTGTGGCCATAGATTTATTCTTGATTATTTTTTAAATTTTGAAATTTCAGCTTCATCTTGCACTTCGTGTCTCACTTACACTACACAGTCTGCCTTTAAATATGCTGTTCCCTGGCTCCTCGGCTATCTTTTCCCCCCATTCCGTTTGGTTAACAACAGTTCACCTTTCGGCACCGCTCTTCTTCCTGACTGCATTTGATTCAGCCAAGGGCCTTTCTGACGTGCTGCCATGTCATCTTATGAAGTCCTCTATCTTAGCAATATCATGTTGTTTTCTAATATTTTCTTTGTCTCTGGTTCTCATTGGAATATAAGCTCCTGGAGGACAAGATGGTACCTAAATGCTTTTTTTGGGGGGGGGCGGGGTAAGTTAATATATTTATTTAGCTGTTTATATCAATCAGAAATCCATTTAGTCCTCTTTTGATTATTACTGAAACCTCAGAGAGGTTTTCAGAGGCCTAAGATCTAAAATAGCTATTGATCTTCATCTGAACTTGAGATATAGTTTTAAAATATCACCATCGAAAAAAACTCCACATGAACACATTCTCTTGTAACTTCAGCAGAAAGAAAAGAAAATATATAAAGTTACATGTGGTCATGTCTAGTATATTAAGATCCAAACACAAAACTAACAGGTAGTTTCACCATTTATAAAATTATGCAGTTGGTTTTTTATTTTCAGATATCTTTTACATTTCTCTTATTAGAATTTAGCTCCATGAAAAACCAAAGAGTACATAACATGAACCTGGCTCTGTTCTAAGAATTTAAAGTATATTTTACATACCTCTTACAATTGTTCTATAAGGTATGTCCTAGAATTACAATTATTTTACAAATGAGACAACAGAGAGGCTATTTAAAACAACTTGGTAGCAAATGGTGGAGCCAGGATTTTGAGTTATTCCTTTGGCTCCAGAGTAATTTGCTTAATTATTAAATTACGTGTCCTTCCGCCTGGTCATTTGCAAGTCAACAACCTAATACTGAACCTCTTGGCTGGCAAATACCTTCTGGAGATCTATAACATAATTATTGATCAACTATCAGTGTAAAACACAGTGAAAATCATAAGAAGTTTTCAGAAAACAGAGGATAGAGGAATAGAGGAGAAATGGTGTTTAAGGTCAGATGGCTGGCTGAATGCCCAGCTCCCAGGCAAATGCCAGTTCCAACGAGATCTGCTTTCTCCTTCCGAAGCTGAATTGGGTCAGCCCAGATCTTTAGATTTGGTTCATGAATAAATCGACTTCTGGGGCAGGGTAGTTTGCTTTGGCATTTACTATAAAATTCATTTATGAACTAGATCAACAGACTATTTTTACCATGAAGAAGTCAACAGATGAATGAGCAACATTTTCATTTCTAGAATATTTCAAAGTTTCTATTAACATACGCAACTTCACCTCCTGCAATTCTTCCTGCTGTTCCTTAAAAACGAAATGCCACGTTGCCTATAACACTATTGCTGAACAAACCTAGTTACACTAAAAGGAAAAAAATTTATTGCGTGGTTTTAGGTACTATTTAGTTTAAATGGCTCTGCTGGTACATTTTCTGAAAAAGTAAAAACACATTTGAACTGTTTGTTAGTGAATATTTTATTTTATTATTTTATGAGAAAAGAGTAATAAATGATGATGTTTTATCATCCTTACCAACTTTTCAATACAGTTACTGTGCTATTATATCACATTAGAATAAAACTATGGATGTAGGTGAATTTGTTATTTTTTAGAAATCCGGCCGGGCACCATGGCTCACGCCTATAATCCCAGCACTTAGGGATTAAAAAGTCAGGAAACAATAGATGTTGGAGCGGATGTGGAGAAATAGGAACACTTTTACACAGTTGGTAGGAGCGTAAATTAGCTCAACCATAGTGGAAGACAGTGTGGCGATTCCTCAAGGATCTAGAACTAGAAATACCATTTGACCCACCAATCTCATTACTGGGTGTATACCCAAAAGATTATAAATCATTCTCCTATAAAGACACATGCACACATGTTTATTGCAGCACTATTTACAATTGCAAAGACTTGCAACCAACCCAAATGTCCATCAATAATAGACTGGATAAAGAAAATGTGGCACATATACACCATAGAATACTATGCAGCCATAAGAAAGGATGAGTTAATGTCCTTTGCAGGGACATGGATGAAGCTGGAAACCGTCATTCTCAGCAAACTTAACACAGGAAGAGAAAACCAAAAACCACATGTTCTCATTCATAAGTGGGACTTGAACTTTGGAGAACACATGGACACAGGAAGGAGACCATCACACACCGGGGCCTCTCAGGGGGTGGGGGGCTGCAAGAGGGATAGCATTAGGAGAGATAGCTAATGTAGATGACGGGTTGATGGGTGCAGCAAACCAACATGGCATGTGTATACCTATGTAACAAACCTGCACATTCTGCACATGTATCCCCAAACTGAAAGTATGATAAAAAAAATTAAAAATAAAATAAACTACGTTTAGAACTTTATTTGTAATTGGCACTTACGTAAACTTTTTTGCCATTATTCAACTAATGACAAGATACAAAGAAGGATCATAATCTTATGTCATTTTTTAGCTAATATGGTACATATAAGCAATTTATAGCTCCCCCAACAATATTTGATATTCACTAAGAGTTTGATTCACTCTGATAGCTTGAAATATGTTTTTAATACATAGTGTGAAAGAAATATTTTTCATATTTATTGCGAACTCTTTTAGAAAAAACTCATTGATAGAATTTGAGATGGGATGGTTTAGACACTAAATTACATTAAAATTCTATGAATATGGAACTTCCTAGGAAATTAAAGAAATCATACATTTTGTAGATATTAAAATTGTAAGCATTATATTTTGTAAATATTTAACTCTATGAAAAATGCTCTTTAGTGAAGACATAAGACTACAGTGACTAAATTCTTCTTGAGGTCAATGGAAACATTCTGGTACTATATAGCCCTTAGTTTAAATTATTTATAAAGCCAAAAAGAATTTATTTATAGCAGAGGTAATTGATTTTATAGGGTGGCTTGTTAAAAATCAAGTGCTATCATTTGTAAACCTCAGGCAACATTTCACATTGGCAATGTACCATGCCTTCAGGCTAACAACATGGCCTTTAATTGCACATAATAATACAACTGAGGTTTATGTAGGGTACCTTTTGTCAGGAAAATAGATCCTCTATATGAAGTCTTGATTATTAATTTTCATAATGTCACTTTTGTATACCCCAATTATAAATGACCTTTCATTTAGGAATTAATTATCTTGTGCTTTGGCATTTTTGTGTTTGTTTCTGTTTGCCTCTGCTACTACTAAATGTTGATAACTGCCTCATTTGGTTCAATATTCTTGTAAGAATGTGATGAGAACAATCTAGAACAAAGCTGAATGACACATTAGTATCCCCATGAGAATAAACAGCATACTGGCTAAGGGCTGGGAAACAACAGAATTCTTTGTGATTTTTGCCATTTAGAACATATGAATTATAGTGAAACAGGGACATCTGGTGTAAGAGAAGGATGCAAAACTTAAAGCAGAAACAAGACTAGGATGACTTAAAATTATGCTTAGATTCATTTGTTTTTGCATACCACTGCATGTAAATTTTACCCCCCCCCCCAAAATATGAAACTCAACTTAAAGTATGTATTTATAAATACTTGGGAATAAAGTACATAAATATATCAGAAATAAGATGATTGAAGAATGAATAGTCAAATATATCATGAAACAAATGTATCAAAATTAACATTTTTTTTGTAAGTGTTAAAGGTGGTAGTTATAGAGTATTACTATATTCACTGAGTGATTCTTTTACCTTTTCTCTATGTTTAGAAGTTTTCATAGTTAGATATTTGGGAGAAAATAAAATGTAAAAAATACACAGCACTAAAATTAACTGCAATTGGGAATACAAATACTTAATCAAGACTACTAATATTAAACATAACTCACACATAGGAAATACTTTTAAAAGTTGCCTACTACTTCGCCTTTTTATTGTGAATATAACGTTTCTGTCTTAGCTATTGCTATATTGTCTGGCATCACTTAGTGAACTAAGTTCATGTTGTTAATCATGTAGCTTTCCACAATTAATATCCCTTGTATTTTTCTTCATTAAGAGTTACATTAAACACAAAACACAGAGTAAAATGTTTGTACTTTCTTGTCTCTAAGTGAGAAATATACTTAAATTTGATGATTTGGGGAATTTCTGAATTTGCAGTAATATCTTACAATTACTGAAGTTGTTCTACATCCTGTCAAAGTAAGTTCCTGGAATTACAAACATCTGGAACTTCAAAGAATGTTTTAATAATAATTTTGTGGCAATATATTAGATTTGAAATATCTTTACTTCAAAGCATATCTATACTGAAAAAAGCCTAACACTTTATTAAAAATTTAATGAAATCCTTAACGCTATTATTTTTTCCCTTAAATTTTCATGCTTCAGGAAAGAGACAAGCAAAAGATTGGGCTTTAGACAGTTTTCTCTGAGCGATTAAGAAAGTAGACTTTGTGCTCAGCACATTTAAGATAATCATTAAAATTTTAGACCACATCGAGGGAATCCAATATTCAATTACAAAATTTAAGTGCTCGTTTTACTACCATAATCCTTTACAACCCTACGATCTTTGTAAAAGTAAGTGAAAATTAATAAAGTTTGCTAATAAGAGGTTCTAAATGTTCAACTGCTTTCTTTGTTAAGTGATATTCTGTTTATGATCACCCATATTGCTCCATATTGAAAATATCATTTTTAAACCTGCTTTCCATCAGGAAAATGCATATGTTAGTATAAGCAATAATTAAACATTGTACTTTGAAAATATATAAAAATTAATAAAATGTTTGAGGACTTATGACCATCAATGAGACCATTTCCTACAAGACATAATATGTAATAGAATGTAGAGTTTATTTATCTGGTAGCTGTTAGACAAATATGATATAAAGTCAGACAACTCTAAGTACCTGCTTCAGAACTTTATATGCATGTGCTCATGAAAATGAATTAAACTTCTGTAATTTTCAGATGCTTCGTTTAGATAATGAATTCAATGTAATTATCTACTGTGTCAAGTTATTCTCAAGATTAAATAATATGGGACTTATAAATAAAGACATGCTGCATAGTATTTAAGAATATTGTCACTGAGCCAGATTGCAGGGTTTAAATATTAGCTCTACCACTTTTAAGCAGTGGGGAATTACTGCATCTATTTTCCCCACAGTTTCTATAAAATGAGGATTACAATAATAGCACCTACCTGATACAGTTTATTTGACATTTTAAATTAATATTTGTGAATACTCTTGGATCAGTGTCCGAGAAGTGAGCACTTCATAATTTTGTTTGCCATGATAGATACACACACATATATTATACAGTTATACAAAATATATACAAACTATTGACTGAAATTTGATGTCACTCCCAAAATTCACATGTTGGAACCTAATACCCAATGGGGTACTATTAAAATGTGGGGCATTTAGAGAAGTGATTAAATCATGAGGACACTGCCTTCAGGAATGGAAATAGTGCCCTTAAAAAACAAAAGTTGAAAAGTCCTGTTTGCCCATCCCCCATGTGAGAACACAGAAGGCACCATCCATGAGTTATAGGCCCTGACCAGACACCAAACTGTTATGCCTTGATCTTGGACTCCCCAACTTCCAGAAGAACTGTGAGCAATAAATTTCTGATTACTTTTGTTTATAAATTACCCAGTCTAAGACTTTTTTTTTTTTTAAGGAGTTTTGCTCTTGTCTTCTTGCTCAGGCTGGAATGCAATGGTATGATTTGTGCTCACTGCAACCTCTATCTCCTGGGTTCAAGCAATTCTCCTGCCTCAGTCTCCTGAATAGCTAGGACTACAGGCATGTGCCACCACATCTGGCTAATTTTGTATTTTTAGTAGAGATGGGGTTTCCCCATGTCGGTCAAGCAGGTCTCGAACTCTCGACCTCAGATGATCCACCTGCCTCGGCCTCCCAAGTCTAAGACATTTTTATAGGGATTGAATGGATTAAGATAATATATAAATTATAGTTCAATGTCAGGCACATAGTAAGATTACATTTTACAAATTAGAATATCTACCTTTTCATAGCAATGATTTTTTTTTTTTTTGAAAGAGAGAATCTGGAGGTCTAAAAATATAAAAGTTAAATTAACTCCTGTAAATGTATTACACAATATCTCTACACTACTTTGTCAAGAATGCTGACCGGGCCAGGAGCAGTGGCTCATGCCTCTAATCCCAGCACTTTGGGAGTCCTAGGCGGGCGGATCACCTGAGCTCAGGACTTCAAGACCAGCCTTGGCCAACATGGTGAAACCTCGTCTCTACTAAAAATACAAAAATTAACTGGGTGTGGTGGCATGAGCCTGTAATCCCAGCTACTCAGCAGGTTGAGGCAGGAGAATTGCTTGAACCCAGGAGGCGGAGTTTGCAGTGAGCTGAGATCATACCACTGTACTCCAGCGTGGTGACACAGCGAAACTCCGTTTAAAAAAAAAAAAAAATTAGCCATTTGTGGTGGCATACACCTGTGGTCCTAGCTACTTGGGAGGCTGAGGCAGGAGAATTGTTTGACCCTGCAGGCAGAGGTTGCAGTGAGCCAAGTTTGCACCACTGCTTTCCAGCCTGGATGACAGAGCAAGACTCCGTCTCAAAAAAAAAGAATACTGACCCTTAAGGAACTAAGATGGCCTGACAGCAATATCTGAATCCCATTTACAGCTATTGTCTATTTAAGCATCTCTTTAGCAGGATATGGTTTTACTTTTTCCCTCCCTTTTCTCTTTCCAAATTAGCTTGCTTTTAAGAAAATCCCTTTCCTATTAGGGGGAGATTATTTCTCTGGCAGGAAAATATAATCAGCCCTGTCACTCTTTTTAAAACTTCCTATTTGGTACTAGAATGCAAGAAACTCATGTACACTTCATAGTGAAGGTTTGAAAGTAGATTTAGTCAGTTCAGGTAGCAATCCTCCCAAAATTTAAGTACATAAAACTCAGTATTAAATGCAGCTCATCTTTATAGTCATACATATTTTTTAAACGTTCTATAGAGCAAAGCAGTTTGTTTTTCATTTTTAGCTTATTGAAAAATAGTTCACCCTGATTAATCCACAACATTATACTAAGTTGGGTAAGAATACACTGGATGAGTTCCTAAGGGGAAAAAGAGAGTGAAAATTAAAACGGAATATAGAAGTGATTCATACTAAAAAATACATTAGACATTTTAAATACATAAATTGTGCAAAGATCATTTGCTTTACCTCCATTGATAAGTGTTCTTATGCTCAAACATGAAGACTTTTTTTAGCTTGCTATAACACTATGCTCAACTGTACAAAAACATATCAGCTGGGCAGCTCTACGAATCTTACAGACTAACTGTAAACTATTTAGTGAATAAAGTAGCTTGAGATATAGATCTGATATTCACTAACTTATGTTCACAGGAATGGATAAGATCTTACAGGAACTAAGCGGGAAAAGACAACTACAGATCTGCAATCGATTTTCCAGAAAAGTCCCCGTGAAGCTGTGAAAATACAAAGTTGATAGAAAGGGGCGGGGCGCAGGAATAAGGTCGTGTTGTGCTTTCTGGCTGATTCAAGGTTGGAGAAGCTGAAACAACAGAATTCAAGAAAGCTTGCACGGCCATGACAGCCAAGTGCTGATTAAATGACTGAAAGGTAAAAACTGAGCAAAATAGTATGCATTTGGTCAGAATTTTAAGATTCTGGTGAAATGATATGGTTTAGCGCGGTGAACAAATGATGGGGAGGGGTTCTCCTTCCGGCTACAACAAAAATTACCCATGCTGCCCTGACCGGGTCTCTTCTGCTCATGGGTCTCTGCTGCCTTATTCACAAAATGAGTGAAAATGTTCCAACTATCCACCATGTTTCATCAAATTTTATAATAGAGAGAAGCTAGTGGTGTCATGGAGTATTAAATGAATGAAAGCTGAAAGGCAAAGAAAGCAATAAAAATAGATGACTTATTAAACAAGCTTTGAGCAACATAAAAGAAAGACAAGCATATTCAGTTATAGGTGAACGTTTTTTCCCATATATGTAAATAACAAAGCTATTACTCTGAGTTTAACCAGACTATACTATGGCAATCATTTCTAAATGTCACTAAAACTACCATAAGCATTTTTAATGAAAGTGATAAGTGCAAATTTAAGACTACTATACTAAATTGAGATGAATATACGTATTGGCTAGTTGATGTTTTCTTTTGTCCTAGGTGTGTAATCATTAATTATTACTACAAGCTAATTGACCCACTATAATATTATAGGGGAATGTCTAAAGTAAACTTTATTTATATTTTTTCAACATGGGCATATGAACCCTTGAGTCTAGTTGGGGGGGGCATTAATCAAATAATTCCATACAATTTATAAAAGTAGTATTAGGAAAGCTGACACAGCAGGAGTTATAATGCTTATTAAATATAGAGACATTGTATACAGTCAGCTTGATAAAGAAAGCTATCCCTAAAAAACCAGGCTTAAATGAGAGCTTTATGAAGAGTAGAAATTCACTGTGTTTTTACTCAGTGTGCTGGGGGCTCTTCCTTTTGGAGAGAACATTTAAAGCTCATGCAAAGTCTTCTTTCTGCCTGGGGTAGGGAGTCTATAGGTACTTGGCTGGAATTTAAAAACTCCATTAAATATTATTCTTAGAAGACCTAAACATACTGAAAATGTCATTATGTCTGTATGGATACTAAACTGACATTGGACGGATACCTATTTTCCCTCAATTATTCTAAAACCCAAAGCAATTCCATTCCACAGAGAAGCAGGATTTTAAAGGGATTTTGGAAAAATGATTTTAATTTAGTGTGTTATAATAAAAGTTGACAAATTACTAAAGCTATTTTGTAAAAGATATTCCATACAGTGGGGGTGGAGGAAGGAAACCTGTTCTACCAGATATTTGAGGAATATTGCAAAGGTATAGTTATTACACTGTGCAGTGTTGATGCAGGCACAGTGAGCCTACAGAAACACATGGCAGTGGAAAGCACTGCAAGGTCACATGACCCCTGGCATGAATATGTAATTCTATTACAGGTAGGAGTTATGGTTGAGGACTATAATCCTACATTTCACATTGATGGTATTTATACTCTACCATCCCCAAGCCAGCATAAATTCACAGGGAAACATGTGTAGGATGGTCTGTCATAACACTGTGTCATCATTTGATTCTTCTCAAAGTCAGTGACAAGGACCTACGTGAAGCTAACTTATCTGGAAAGTGATCTAAAAAATTTTTGGAGAAAAGGAGTGAGAACAATGTGACAGAGAAAAAGGAAAAATAAATACATTTGATAGAGACAGTTATCTATGTGGACAACTAAAGCTGAATTATCTTATTGCCCATCTGAGAACGCATGAAAATGGTACTTCTGAATTGTTCTCTCCAGGATGGGCTTGGGTCATTTATCCAGTCCTACACTTGAGGGTAATTCTTAAGTGTTAATGCCCCACATTTTTTGATTGAGCAAGCTTCTTCTGCATTTTGCGGGGCAGACAAGAAGAAAATTTTGATTTTTTTTCTAGAAATGGGATGCTCCTGTATGCATGGAAGCTTTGAATCAAAGATGGCCCTACAGAACAAAAAGCTTTGGCAACACATTGCATATGATAGTAATGTGTAGAATAGACATTAGTTTCCTATCCACAATAGAATATAAAAACAAAATATGTTATATAGATCCAATCAAATTTTCAGCAACTATAAAGAGAACAAACACTACATATAAAACTCTTGGACTAAAAATATTGAATTAAAAATGACAAAATCCATCAACATGTTTGAAGCATTTGTATAACTAACCTCTGATTAGTAGCATATATATTTATGCATACATATATATCACGTAGACATGTATATATATATCGATGAATCCACGAGAGTGAGTGTTAATGTCAGGAAGAGGAAGAAAATTTGAGCAAGGGTTTAAGACCAAAGCATTAAAACAACAACAATGAACAAGATGATAACAATAATGTCGAATGCATGGAGTATGAGTAACTCAGTTCTATGGATCTGAGATTCCTGCACTTGAGATTTATTGAGTTAGATAGATAGCTAGATAGATAGATATAGATAGACAGATAGTGTAGGTGTAGGTAGAGATGCATATCTGTCAGTACCTAGCCTACATCTATATTTCTATGTCTACCTCTGTCATAATTATCCATCTATATATGTGTCTTCTTGCTCAGCCACCTACATTTCTACCACAGGCTGTTTATTTTTTCCCGAAATAGTAAGATGATTAAGAATCAGATGAAACTACGTAGTAAATAAGAAGGAAATCTACTACTTAGATAAATACATTCTCTTTCCAAACTTTCTAAATACAAAACAAAAGCAGTTAATGAGTTTAGAGAGAGCTCTGCAGATCTACTCAGTTTTCAGAATAGAGGCAATGATTGCTGAGGTAAAACAAAATGCTCTTCTAAAGAGTGTATATATCTAAACACCATGTGTAGATGTCAGTACTAATATCACTATCAAAGCTAGAGTAGCAATAATTTAAAATAATATTTTAAAGGTAATTTATGTTGTTAGAAAATATTTGCATAAGGAGTAAGGAAAGGATCCAGTTTCAGCTTTCTACTTATGGCTAGCCAATTCTCCCAGCACCATTTATTAAATAGGGAATCCTTTCCCCATTTCTTGTTTCTCTCAGGTTTGTCAAAGATCAGATGGCTGTAGATGTGTGGTATTATTTCTGAGGACTCTGTTCTGTTCCATTGGTCTATATCTCTGTTTTGGTACCAGTACCATGCTGTTTTGGTTACTGTAGCCTTGTAGTATAGTTTGAAGTCAGGTAGCGTGATGCCTCCAGCTTTGTTCTTTTGACTTAGGATTGTCTTGGAGATGCGGGCTCTTTTT
>NC_037669.1:5154545-5205691 GCF_003255815.1 Theropithecus gelada | reverse complement strand
TTTGTAGGGACATGGATGCAGCTGGAAACCATCATTCTTAGCAAACTATCACAAGAACAGAAAACCAAACACCGCATGTTCTCACTCATAGGTGGGAATTGAACAGTGAGATCACTTGGACTCAGGAAGGGGAACATCACACACTGGGGCCTATCATGGGGAGGGGGGAGGGGGGAGGGATTGCATTGGGAGTTATACCTGATGTAAATGACGAGTTGATGGGCAGCACACCAACATGGCACAAGTATACATATGTAACAAACCTGCACGTTATGCACATGTACCCTACAACTTAAAGTATAATAATAATAAATAAATTTTAAAAAAAAAGAAAATATTTGCAAAGGCTCTTAAGTATTTAGTATTCATGAGATCATTTTCATATTAACTAAAATATAGAATCACATTTTGCAGCACTGGGACAAATTTGTTTGTTTAAAGACTGTAGTTCTATTTTTTGTATGTTTAAAGAAACAAAAGATATTGGACAGGTAACGGTAGTATAACAACTTTGAAACTCCAGCAAATGGTGAGTTTAACTCATGGATTTGAAATGACGGAATTGTGTACAATTTTATTAAATAGAATTCAATTGTCATTCAGTTTTCAAAGATTTTGAAACAAAATAAAAATTGGCATTTTCATTATGCAATCTTTCAAGTCCTAAATCTCAGAATGTTTAAAAATTAGTAAAAATAGTTATTAAACATGTACAGTATAAACTGAATTAACTCCTCTGGAAAAGGAGCCCTAAAAACTTACCATGTGTACTAGTCAGTTCTCAGGCTGCTATGAAGAGATACCCGAGACTGGGTAATTTATAAAGGAAAGAGTTTTAATTGACTCACAGTTCCGCATGGCTGGGAAGTCTGAGGAAACTTACAATCATGGTGGAAGGCACCTCTTCACAGAGCAACAGGAGAGAAAAGTGTGCCAGCAGTGGAAACACCAGATGCTTATAAAACCATCAGATCTCATGAGACTCACTCATTATCATGAGAACAGCACAGAAAAAAAGTGCTCCCGTGATTCAATTACTTCCACCTGGTCCCACTCTTGACACACAGGGATTATTACAATTCAAGATGAGATGTGGGTGGGTACACAGCCAAATTATTTCATTCGGCCCCTGGATCCTCCAAAGTCTCATGTCTTCACATTTCAAAATACAACCATGCCCTTCCAACCGTCCTTCAAAGTCTTAACTTATTCCAGTATTAACCCAAAAGTCCAAGTCCAAAGTACGATCTGAGACAAAGTAAGTCCCTTCCACCTATGAGCCCATAAAGTCAAAAGCAAGATAGTTACTTCCTAGATACAAAGGGGGTGCAGGTATTGGGTAAATATAACTATTCCAAATGGAGAAATTGGCCAAGAAAAGGGGGCTACAGGCCCCATGCGAGTCTGAATTTCAATTAGGCAGTCATTAAACCTAAAAGTTCCAAAATGATCCAGGTCACACCGATGCAAGAGGTGGACTCCCATAGCCTTGGGTAGCTCTGCTCCTGTGGCTTTGCAGGGTAAAGCCCCCCTCCCCCCGACCTCCACTCCCTTCCTGGCTGCTTTCATGGGCTGGTACTGAGGGCTGTGGCTTTTCCAGTGCATGGTGCAAGCTGCCCATGGATTTACCATTCGGGAATCTGGGGGACAGAGGCCCCCTTCTCCCAGCTTCATTAGGCAGTGCCTCAGAAAAGAGAGACTTAGTGTGGGGCCTCCAACCCCATATTTCCCCATCATACTGTCCTCACAGAGGTTTTCCTTGAGGGTTCCGCTCCTGTAGCAGAATTCTGTCTGGACACCGAGGCATTTCCATATATGCTCTGGTATCTAGGTGGATGTTCCTATGCCTCAATTCTTGACTTCCATGTACCTACAGGCTTAGCACCACGTGGAAGCAACAAAGTCTTGGGACTTGCACCCTCTGAAGTAATGGCCCAAGCTATACCTTGGCCCCTTTTAGCCATAGCTGGAGCTGAAGCAGCTGGGATGCAGGACACCATGTCCCAAGGCTGCACAGAGCAGGGAGCCCTGAACCTGGCCCACAAAATCATTTCTCCCTCCTAGACCTGTGGGTCTATGATGCGAGGGGCTGCTGTGAGGGCATCTGACATTCCCTGGAGACATTTTGCCCAATGTCTTAGTGATTAACATTTGGCTCTTTGTTACTTATGCAAATATCTGCAGCAGGTTTGAATTTCTCCCCAGAAAATAGGTTTTTCTTTTATATCACATTGCCAGGCTACAAACTTTCCAAATCTTTATGCTCTGCTTCCTCTTGAACACTTTGTTGCTTAGAAATTTCTTCCACCAGATACCCTAAATCATCTCTCTCTAGTTCGAAGTTCCGCAGATCTCTAGGACAAGATCAAAATGCCACTAGACTCCTTGCTAGAGCATAGAAAGAGTCACCTTTATTCCGTTTTCCAAGAAGCTCCTCATCTCCATCTGAGACCACCTCAGCCTGGACTTCATTGTTAATATCACTATCAGCATTTTGCTCAGAGCCATTCAACAAGTCTCCAGGAAGTTCCAAACTTTCCCATATCTTCCTGTCTTCTTCTGAACCTTCCAAACTGTTCCAACCTCTGCCTGTTACCAGTTGCAATGTCCCTTCCACACTTTCAGGCATCTTTACAGCAATGCCCCAGAACCTTGGTACCAATTTACTGTGTTAGTCCATTCTCATGCTGCTATGAGCAAATACCTGAGAATAGGTAATTTATAAAGGAAAGAGGTTTAATTGACTCACAGTTCTGCATGGCTGGGGAGTCTGAGGAAACTTACCATCATGGTGGAAAGCACCTCTTCACAGGATGACAGGAGAGAAAATGTGTGCCAGCAGTGGAAATGACAGATGCTTATAAAGTCATCAGATCTCATGAGACTCACTCATTATCATGAGAACAGCATGGGGGAAACTGGCCTATGAATCAATTACCTCTACCTGGTCCTGCCTTTGACATGTAGGGATTGTTACGATTCAAGGTGAGATTTGGGTGGTGACATAAAGCCAAAGCATATCACCATGTTTCTGGGAAGCAAAGAGAAATGAATAAATAAAAGTTATGATATATATGAAATAAATGTATAAGACATAAGGATATTATCTTTATGCCTATAGAAAGTGTTAAAAGTCTTTGAGATAGAACTACTTTATAAAATAATCAAGGAGGCTCAAAAAGAAGTGAAAATATAAAACCCACTGAAATATTTTAGAATATATTTACTTATAACTATCTTAATAATTTTAATATTATCCAGAAAAACTGAGACTAAGAAATACATAATACAATTTACTTTTACTAAAGGGAACACTTAAAACCAGTATTTGGAAGAGAGAACATAATTATGAAAATCTATATGCTATTAAATATGTTTCTTTTCCTTGACATGACAGAATATCTACTTTAAATATTTTAATATTGCTTGTATTTGCATGAAATAACTCGCCAGGGATACACAAAAAACTGGAAACTGTAGCTATCTCTAAAGAGGAAATCAGAGAGGTATGTGGTGATGGAGGGAAAAAGACTTACATCTGTGCCTCTGCTTTTATTATTCAAAATATTCAGTGTTCATTATCTATCCAAAAATCAATAATATAATTTAGTCCAAAATATGAAACAAAGCAAACTTCTAAAATTTCATAACCGTACAGAGAAAGCAATTATGTAAGCCTTCATGTTATTGACATATGATATTCTTTCTTGGTATGAAGGATATCTACTAACTTCTTAAGGAATATTCTTTTAAATTTTTGTGTTTAAATCTCTGAAACTGTCCGGATTAGGAGCATTAAACACATGTCAGTTCAACTGAAATGCATTTTCTTACAACTTTATAATATTTTATTATAAAAACATTACTGAATTTTTTAATGTAAAAGTAGCATATTACTCATGAATAAATACTGTATGTCCCTCTGAATCTGATCTTAAATGCACACTATGACATGTTCCCCGTTCAAAGTGAAATGCAATTTGCAGGGGCCAAGAGGCAAAATTCAATTTCTGCTATTTAATAAAGAGTTAAGATATTACATTGGTAATTCTTTGTACTGCTTTAGTATAGCAACAGCATGAAGGAAGTTTTGTTTTGGCCTCTGTTTTTACTCTTCCTCAAGTCTTTTTAGTTGGATAATACAAAATACATTACAAAATAAAGACTTTCATATGACATTTATAATTTTCAACCCATTTAAAAAATGTTAAGACTACAAGTTTGAAATTCTAAGGTTTATAATTAATTAAAGGAGACAGCACTAATGATAATTAAAAAGTACTTAGTCGAATGTAACCATTTACTAATTTGGTGATCATGAATACATTACTCCATATCTCTGGGTCTCAGTTTTCACATCCTACTTTAACGCCTGGGAGGACTAAATCAGATATGATGTGTCACATGTTTAGAAGAATACCTGGTGTATATATGCCACCATGGAATACTATGCAGCCATAAAAAAGGATGAGTTTGTGTCCTTTGTAGGGACATGGATGCAGCTGGAAACCATCATTCTCAGTAAACTATTGCAAGTACAGAAAACCAAACACCGCATGTTCTCACTCATAGATGGGAACTGACCAATGAGATCACTTGCACACAGGAAGGGGAACATCACACACCGGGGCCTGTTGTGGGATGGGGGGAAGGGAGAGGGATAGCATTAGGAGATATACCTAATGTAAATGATGAGTTAATGGGTGCAGCACACCAACATGGCACATGTATACATATGTAACAAACCTGCACGTTGTGCATATGTACCGTAGAACATAAAGTATAATAATAATAAAAAAAGAATACATGGGACATACTAAGCACCCCTTACGTGTTAGTTAATGTCACCACCATTACATTTTTTAAAAAAGGAAAAAATAAGGCAAAAACAACTATCTAGGTGATTGGTAACATGTGAGAGGTTGTGTTTTTATCAGTGATTATTTGCCTTGATTATAGCTTCCTCATAAGCCCAAGTAGAGTCTTTAATAAGATTAGGATTCATGGCATATTTTTGGAGGGACAAAATTCAACCCATAAGAACTTATGACTTGATTTGGGCAAAAAAAAAATCAGTAAATATGATGTAAATAGGAGTCTGCATGAAGAAGCCAGGGCTAATCTCCTAGATGATAAGAGTACACTTGGAGAGAGGTCCAGTGGAGAGAGTGCCTGGATAGCCCAGAACTTTAGTCATTCTAGCCGAGGATCAGATGTGTGAGTGAGTTCACACTATTATTCAGACCCATTGAAGGCAGCTCTGTCCAGAAAAATTCACAGAACTGTACATAAATAATAAATTATTATCATTTCAAACCACTAAGTTTTGAGATGGTTTGTTATATAGAGGAATAGCCAATACAATAAACATATACAGTATTTAGCCTATAGTAGGCACTCTATAAAATTTAGTTACCCTTTCCTTACATTCATTCTATGTGTAAAGCTTTGCATGAAGTATTTTTTTTATACATGTAGAAGTAATACAGCTCTGCCCTTCAGGAACACACCTTTTGGTGGGAAAGTTGACAGCATGTAACTATAATACACATCAAGCTATGATAATTGATTTAATGAGATATTTTTAAAAAGTAATATACTTCTAAAAAGCATTTAGTAGCTATATAGTATGTGGCAGATATTCATACAATTTTTAAAATAAATTATTAAAGCAATTAATAATGTAATCAGGATAAATTATGTTTAAACTTATAATGGAGTTATGGTTATCAACTTTTATTTCCAAATGGAATACTGGAAAATTTACCACATTATAGATGAGAATTATAATGTAAAGCACAAAAAGTTATTTAAAATTTCAGTAACAGTTCTTAGAACTTCAATACTAAAGGTAGCCTTCATTTGTGAGTGGAACATATGGGTATACATTGACGCTGCTTGAGATTTTCATGGTGTCGAGGGTTCTCTTTCAGGTACTGAAGAGTAGATTGTAACATTTTTCTTGGTAGTATCTGAACTCAAGGTTCTAGGAGACTTGGTGAAAGAAACATTCTGCTTATATTTTCTTCTTTTGAAGAATTTAAAGAATGAGAATCTTCATGTGTGTAACTTCAGGGCTAGCTCTTGAACTACTCCAGATCCAATTATATTTTGTGCTATAAATATAGAAGCCCTGTACTTCAGCATTTTATAGACTATGAGGTTATTCTGAATTTCAAAAGGAGTTCATTAAGAATAATATACTTTTCATTAAATCTAAACATACTTGTGTATTTATAACAGTCAGAATTGACTTTAGAAATCCTCTAGTGAATTTTATAACTCATCAATGAATATGAGTTTTTCTTTGTTCTTCAAAGATCCAGGAACTCAGAGATGCCCATGGTACTATCTTTACCATGACATTTACTGCTGTTATTTCAGCTACTGACGTTCTCATACAGATTTTGACATATCCACAAATATTTAATTTCATTCTCTGGCAATATCATTTTGGTAGGCAATTGTACAATATTAAGTGCTTAATGATTTGATCTAATAATACATAAAAACTACATTTGAGGAAGAGTTATATAAGAGAGACTGTCATTGCCTTCACAAGAGTTCTATAGAAGCTGAACACACATGCTTTGAACTATATATTTTTTAGTGAATGTACAAACTCAAAATACATTTCACTCTCTGTGAATCCAGTTTTTGGTTCCACATTTCAATTAGAATGTGAAGAGCAAAATGGGGTCAAAGGGAGAACAAGTTAACAGGTGAAATCTCTGATAAGTTGAAGGCTGTAGAAGAAAAACTAAGGTGAGTGAATAGTTCCCACTGTACCCAGCAGGCTGTCCTTGACAACTCACCAATTTTGAACTCTTTCATCAAGACCTGCAATAAGTGTTTGTTCCTGAGAGAATTTTTGAGGAAAGGCTCAATTACCTATTTCATATCAATTATTTCATATTTGAGAATTATTGCTAATAAAGAAAAAGCACAGTTATTTTTCATCTACAGGTGAATTTGAATAAAGAAATAGCCTTATACTGGCATAAGAAATCTAGCTTAAAATCATCTGGAATTGGTATCTAAAAATTATTATTTTAATAGATTGAAGCATAGTGTCGTTTTAAATAATAGAAGGGAATGGATGTGATATCCACATAGGTGAAGTTCTCCCACCCCAAGTTAGAAATAAAACTATAGGAAAATGTATACCGGGAATTATATGAATGATTAATTTTAGGTAATAATGTAGATTAACATACAAATGAATTAGGCAGAGAGGAGCAGTGGTTCTCAAAGGTATGTTCATCAGACCACCAGTACTAGCAACACCAAGGAATTTGTTAGAAATGCTCATTACCGGTTCCATCTCCTAGTTACCATTATACATCTGAAACTCTGGGTCTGAGGCCGGTACTTTGATTTTAACCATATGACTCTAATGCAACTAACGTTTGAAAACAATTGAAGTAGAGAGGAACAATGGGATTGAATTTTAACAAATAGGGTAGCTGTGTGAAAACTCAAATATTCTTGGTAGAAAGCTACATAGTATTTTGATGAATTTAGGTATCTATCTCCATTTACTTAATTAAGGCAAGCCTATGTGTTTCAGTACATTTAAGTGATACTCTTTGGTTCCTGATTCCTAATATTTTAGAAAAGTGTAGTGAGAAATATAAACATTATTTTACCAACCCGATGATTCAAACCTTTCCTGTTTTCTGCAAATAATTCTCAGACAGATTTGAGGTGTTATATTTACTCTAAATATCAAGTATATAAATATAAAATTACAATTCATTTTAACTCATCTATCATACTTTTTTATATTTATAATTTACGAGTTTAATGTTTATTTTGGTAGTTTTGTGAAGGAAAATAATATCTTCAGATGAAATTACCGATACTATCTTTGCTCTACCAAAGGAAACATGTTTTAAAGGGTTTAGAAATTTGTAAAATAATCCTTTATATACCATATATTTAAAAATATGAGGCATGACAAATGAAAACAGAACATTAGACTAGGATTGGAAGCCTTGAGATACAGTTTGAACTTTGCATTAATTATTTAGTGACATTAGGTAATTTATCTGAGTTTGCATCATTTATAAAATGATGATGGACTTCTACATCCTTTCTATAATTCAAATTGTAGAGAATTTGAATACAATACCTCCATTAATATACAGCTCAACATGGCATTCCTTAGAGATTATCTTAAGCTGATTTTACACTAAGGATTTCTGCCCCATTTTATACTTTTTTCTTTCATATTATCCTTGTATGATTCACCACCCCCATGTTCCGTACTAGGTAGCTCACATAGCTGTTGCCTGTCTCCTGGTATAATACAGCTATTTTAATTCCCTTTTCTCAGACTTCACAAAAACTTCGTTCACAGTGTCAGTTTGAAGAAAATAAATCAAACATGTACATTTAATATTATTCTGAGAATAAATCCTAAGATTTCTCTGAGGATTTTTTAAATATAGCCTTTTATATAGCAATTAAAATTACAAGCAAGTTTTATTGCTTACAAAAGCTTCATTTAATTTTTACAGCTATGTTTGGTTTTTGAATTAATTATGTGGATGGTATTAAATTTTAAACCCATTACATTTTTATATGTAAATTACAATTCTCAGCCTTATTTGGACATCTCTTTGCTTTTAACCATCCCATCATATATGAACAACAATTTGAAATACTTTAAGAATGTCAGTGTTAACTGAGATATTCTTGGCAGCTCCATTTTCCTTCCACCTTAGCTACTGTCAATCTTCTATTTTGGCGAAGAATCTTTTCTAATATTGTGCCTCACTCAAATTAGCAGGATTTCTTCTTATCCAGTTTTTATTATGACATTATTAAGTGTACCCAAAGTTACAGAGATATGTCTTAGATAATTTTTAAATCTCTCTATATTTATGCCACCATTAAATGAGTTTTAATGATGTTATGTATTTAATTTCATTAGCATGAAGAAGTTTCTCATACTTAATAAAATCAAAGCTGACATTAAAAAATAGTCAAGGTAGCCTTATATTTGAATATACAATTCAGCTAACTACTGAATTATTGAATTAAGTCTTTGCCACCATCAACAATTAGGTGTAGAATTTTTGACTACTTAAAACCTGTGTAGCTCAATATGCTCAGTTAAATTTATCATGCATTGGAAATAACGTTACACATGTAAAATGCCTTCGAATTTCAGAAGTCATAAAATTTTAGAATGAAAGAGTCCTCTGTGAGTCACCTCTCCGAGTTCTTCTCTGTTTACACAAGGACACTGTAGCCCTGAAGAGTTAGAGACTCAACCATGGCTATACATCTTGAAAGTGGCAAAACTAACAGAATCAAGATTTTCTGCTACTTATCTGGGAGTTTCTCCTAAGGACGTGATAATAGCTTCTGTGTTAAGTTGCCCTTACCCTGTAACACTGTTTTAATGTGACTTTTCTGTGCTTTTCCGGTTGAGTAGGTCTTTTGCAGGTAAGGTTCTGTGCTAGATACTGAGGATATATACCACTTAATGAAATAGTGAGCCTGTAATTTACAAGGTGGATTTAAGAGTAGTACCTATTGTTACAAATAGACACCAATTGTCATTTATGTGAAACATTTGGATTACTGCAAGAATGTGTTTTTAATCTCTTATGAAACAATTTTTAAAAGTTAAAACTTTATCTCCAAATTTTGTGAGAACTCAGGGATTGATTTAAGTCACAATTAATAACTGGGATGAAAGTGAAAGTAACAACTAAATATAAAGGAAATCAATATCAGACATCATATTGACTATGAGTCATGTCTGAAATATCAGTCTTAACAAATGCAAAAGTTTCGCTTGTGCTCAAGAACACAATTACAATGAATATCTCATTATTTTTTTCCTAACATTTGCTATTCCAACCTTTTATCATATATAGGAAGTTACTGAAATTGAGTGAATAATACAGTCAATATATTATGTAAGTGAGAGAAGGCAAACTGGTATTTTAATTACAATGACATACACAATGAAAGGTAGATTTACAACATCTATACGGATTTCGGTTGACATCTATTAGCCAAGGAACTTAAGTATAATAGCTGTGTTTTTAATGAAATCTCCATGTAGGACTTGAACCCATGGGAAATCCATCCAAATTTAGGAGGTCTGATAATACAAATTGGAGATTTGAAATAGTAGCAAGATTTGGGATATAAAATGAGTAAATTTACTCCAGATCAGTACTTAGCTGTCATTTTTTTTCTCTCAGTGTAGATAACTTGGGATGAATTAATCATTGACAGAGTGTTTTATTAGTGAAGCTTATTTTTCCCAATTAACACTATAATTTAATAAAGGTTTTTAAACTGTATTTAACCTGAATTAGTTATAAATACATACCAAGTAGGTATTTCTATAAAGAAACAAAAGACAAGCTCTTCGTCAATTATCTTTTAAATATTGAAGCATTATATATTTGCAGTCTTAGTATATAAGAACACTGCAGAAATAAATCAAATATAATCTACGTAGAATTAAGGACATTTGAAATTTCAGTTATCTGAAATGAAACTATGCATCATTTAACATAAAATAATATGAAATGAAATTATATATTATTTAAGATAAAAGATAAAAGAGTGTAGATAATCAAAGACTTTCTGAATCTAAATAAGGTATGCAATATATGAATTGACAGTAAGGATTCATACTGTGCTCACAAGAGACCTAAAAATTTCAGAGGCAGTCTTAGTCATTTGAAGTATTTAAATGAGAAATCATCACTTTCAATGCAGAATACTGTGAAACTACGTCAAATATATTATTTAAGAAAATTATTTTTGACATGTAATAGGACTCTTGCCTTAAAGATTTAGAAACTGAGCATATGGTAAAATTCACAGTATTTTGAAAAAAAGTTTGTTCATGAGTTCAGTATGGAAAGAACATTACAAAAGTATACAAAAATATAATAGATCTAGGGATTTCTAGTTTTTATTATTTAAAAGACTTTGATATTATACTTTATAATTATAAAAATATTCCTTTTATAATTTAGAAAATTACATATTATTTACGAAAGAAATCTGAAACTACTAACTAAAATACCAATTATACATTAGAACAGTAATATAAAAATCATCTTAAAATGATTTATCAATTATGCAAAATTTTAATGCCATGACTTCCATTTTCTATTCCTTAAATTTATTAAGGAAGAAAGCAAAAATGTGCAACTCAATTTTAACAAAAAACAATTTCTTTCAAAGGTTAGGTAACATGGAAATAAATCCTAAAGTGTTTTCAACATTCTATGTTGAAAGTTAAATATATTACCATAACAATTTTATTATTTACCAGGGCATATTTATATTTCTCTTACCTTCTCCTCTCTCTTCCTGTCTGTCTTCCTCACTTCTCTTGTAGTTCTTCCAGTGGACAAACACAGTGTACTATTGATTGTATGGCCTGGCCATAGTGCAAATATCCATGTTAAGTAATTGAAACTTTGATAAACCTTTCAAAAGTGAACTTCGACAACTTCATCTTCATTTTTTTTTTCTGCAAATAACATACAATGACATATTAATTCATTTTAGCTGAGGAAATATATGTGTATTATCTTCTTCTTGTGGCATTTACTAAACTAGATTGCACTGAAAGAAACCAAATTAGAAATTACAAGTGTAGTTAAAGAGCTCCTTGGCTTCACAACCTCCAACCAACAAAGGTTTGGAATTAGTGAATTGTTTAGTTTTGTGCTGAATAAATAATCAGCTTTTCATACATAGGTTTGCTGCCCAAAATTTCATATAGATAACAAATTATATTATTGCAAGTTACTATTATAAAATAAATCAAAATCATTTCAAAATCTTGATGTATTTAAATGACTCCATTGTAAGGTAGAAATGAAATACATAAGGGTGTTAAATACAGTGATTCATTCGTTTATCTTTTATAGCTCTCAAATTTTTACCAGAATTAAGACTCACTTTATTTGATCTGATAGTTTCAACTTCACTTCTATATGTATAAGATCTTTCTGTGAGAAAAGTTATTTAAATTGTAATATTGTATTTAAAATATGGCAGGTGTGACTAAAAGCCCAACAAGAGCTTGAAATAAAAAAACAGATTTTTAAAAACAATTTATATACTTAATAAATCCTCAGTCAATATTTCTTAAAAATGTTATGAAATTAAATTCTACTCAGACAATACATTGTTCATGGCTTTTTTTGTAATTCACAATGCTGAACATTTTTCTGCAAAAGTATCATCTATTTGACTACATTAAATGGCAAAACACAAAAAATGTAATAAAATACAAATGATAAATACAATGTCAAAATAGTGCTGAAATGAACAGAAAACAACATAAAGGCAAATTTTCATTATGTGTTGTTTTTAATTTTTTAAATCTGATTGTAATTTTTACTTTTTTATGAGAATGTGAAATAATGGACTGAAATGGATAAAAATTTACATGTAATTTTCTATATTATATATACACATATATACTATATATATATTCATATATACATATACACACACACACATATATACATACACACACACACACACACACACACACACATAACTTAGGCTGGTTTCTACCCCCAATACAGCAACATACTCACGCCTTAATAATCAGTTTTTGCAGGGAATCTCAGATAAGCATATTTGAAGTTATAATTTACCTTTAACAACAACAACAAAAAAAAACACTTTCTTGTGGATGTGTACAGTAATATTAATTAACATAAAATTTATTTCCCTTTAACATAAAGCAATCCCTTTTACTTTCAGAGAATTTCTTAAAAAATAGCACTTACATTCTTTTTTTTTTTTGAGACAGAGTCTGGCTCTATCCCCCAGGCCGGACTGCAGTGGCGCCATCTTGGCTCACTGCAAGCTCCGCCTCCCGGGTTCCCGCCATTCTCCTGCCTCAGCCTCCCCCGTAACTGGGACTACAGGCGCCGCCACCGCGTCCGGCTAGTTTTTTGTATTTTTAGTAGAGACGGGGTTTCACCGTGTTAGCCAGGATGGTCTCGGTCTCCTGACCTCGTGATCTGCCCGCCTCCGCCTCCCAAAGTGCTGGGATTACAGGCGTGAGCCACCGTGCCCGGCCCACTTATATTCTTTGATCAAGCATTGTTTTCATAATTTTCTACACTTCAATATTTAACAGAGTTGTTTTCATTGCTTTACATATATATCCTACATTTGACTAAAATCAGATCAGATCAGTATATGTGACTGGAACTGGAAGTTGACTGTTGTTACAAACAAGAAAGATGAAATTAAAATCTGTGTTAGGTTTGAGTACAACACTCATGCTAGATTAAAACTGACATATAGGCTTAGCAAATGTTTATATTTTATGTATAATTTGCATAACGATCTTTTTTTTTCATAATTGGTGCCCACATTACTCAAATCTGATAAACTCAGCTTCAAGCCCTGATTTTGACAACCTGAGTATGCTATTAAAATTGATAAATTTATTAATGCTCTCTTAGACTTTCATTGTCTTATTTTTTCTAGATTCTGTTTTACTTATTTAGTTAGTTAGTTTTATTATACTTTAACTTCTGGGGTACATGTGCAGAACGTGCAGTTTTGTTACATAGCTATACACATGCCATGGTCATTTGCTGCACCTATCAACCCGTCACCTATATTAGATATTTCTACTAATGTTATCCCTCCCCTAGTTCCCCACCCCCTGACAGATCCCAGTGTGTGATGTTCATCACCCTATGCCCAGGTGTTCTCATTGTTCAACTCCCACTTATGAGTGAGAACATGTGGTGTTTGGTTTTCTGTTCTTGTTATAGTTTGCTGAGAATGATGGTTTCCAGCTGCATCCATGTCCCTACAAAGGACATGAATTCAACCTTTTTTATGGCTGCATAGTATTCCATGGTGTATATGTGCCACATTTTCTTTATCCAGTCTATTATTGATGGACATTTGGGTTGGTTCCAAGACTTTGCTATTGTGAATAGTGCTGCAATAAACATGCATGTGCATGTGTCTTTATAGCAGCATGATTTATAATCCTTTAGGTATATACCCAGTAATGGGATTGCTGGATGAAATGCTATTTCTAGTTCTAGATCCTTGAGGAATCGCCACACTGTCTTCCACAATGGTTGAACTAATTTACACTCCCACCAACAGTGTAAAAGCATTGCTGTTTCTGCACATCCTCTCCAGCTTCCATTTTCCAGACTTTTTAATGATTGCCATTCGAACTGGTGTGAGATGGTATCTCATTTTGGTTTTGATTTGCATTTCTCTAATGACCAGTGATGATGAGCACTTTTTCATGTCTGTTGGCTACATAAATGTCTTCTTTTGGGAAGTGTCTGTTCATATCCTTTGCCCACTTTTTGATGCTTTTTTTTTTTCTTGAAATTTGTTTAAGTTCATTGTAGATTCTGGGTATTAGCTCTTTGTCAGATAGATAAATTGCAAAAATTTTCTCCTATTCTGTAGGTTGCCTGTTCACTCTGATTATAGTTTCTTTCACTGTCCAGAAGCTCTTTAGTTTAATTAGATCCCATTTGTCAATTTTGACTTTTGTTGCCATTGCTTTGGGTGTTTTAGACATGAAGTCTTTGCCCATGCCTATGACGTGAATGGTGTTGCCCAGGTTGTTTTCCTCTAGGATTTTTATGGTCCTAGGTCTTACATTTAGGTCTTTGATCCATCTTGAGTTGATTTTAGGTGTAAGGAAGGGACCCAGTTTCAGTTTTCTTCATATGGCTAGCCAGTCTTCCCAGCACCACTTATTAAATAGGGAATCTTTTCTCCATTGCTTGTTTTTGTCAGGTTTGTCAAAGATCAGATGGTTGTAGACATGTGGAATTATTTCTGAGGTCTCTGTTCTGTTCCACTGGTCTATATATCTGTTTTGGTACTAGTGCCATGCTGTTTTGGTTACTGTAGCCTTGTAGCATAGTTTGAAGTCAGGTAACATGATGCCTCCAGCTTTGTTCTTCTAACCTAGGATTGTCTTGGCTATGCGGTATGTTTTTTGGTTCCATATGAAGTTTAAACTATTTTTTTCCCAATTCTGTTAAAGCCAGTGGTAGCTTGATGGGGACAGCATTGAATCTATAAATTACTTTGGGCAATGTGTTCATTTTCACGATATTGATTCTTCCTAACCATAAGCACAGAAAGTTTTTCCATTTGTTTGTGTCCTCACTTCCTTGAGTAGCAGTTTGTAGTTCTGCTTGAAGAGGTCCTTCACATCATTTGTAAGTTGTATTCCTAGGTATTTTATTCTCTTAGTAGCAATTATGAATGGGAGTTCACTCATGATTTGACTCTCTTTTTACCTGTTGTTGGTTATAGGAATGCTTGTGATTTTTGCACATTGATTTTGTATCCTGAGACTTTGCTGAAGTTTCTTATCAGCTTAAGGAGATTTTGGGCTGAGATGATGGGGTTTTCTAAATATACAATCATGTCATCTGCTAACAGACAATTTGACTTCCTCTCTTCCTATCTGAATACCCTTTATTTCTTTCTCTTGCCTGATTTCCCTGGCCAGAATTTCCAATACTATGTGAAACAGGAGTGATGAGAGAGGGCATCCTTGTCTTGTGCTGGTTTTCAAAGGGATTGCTTCCAGTTTTTGCCCATTTAGTATGATATTGGCTGTGGGTTTGCCATAAATAGTGCTTATAATTTTGAGATACTTTCCACTGATGTCTAGTTTTTTGAGAGATTTTAGAATGAAGGGGTGTTTAATTTTGTCAAATGCATTTTCTGCATCTATTAAGATAATCATGTGGTTTGTGTCATTGGTTCTGTTTATGTGATGGATTGCATTTATTGAATTGTGTATTTTGAACTAGCTTTGCATCCCAGGTATGAAGCTGACTTGATTGTGGTGGATAAACTTTTTGATGTGCTGCTGGATTGGGTTTGTCAGTATTTTATTGAGGATTTTTGCATCGCTGTTCATCAGGGATATTGGCCTGAAATTTTCTTCTTTTGTTGTGTCTCTGCCAGGTTTTGGTACCAGGATGATGCTGGCCTCATAAAATGAGTTAGGGAGGATTTCCTCTTTTTCTATTGTTTGGAATAGTTTCAGAAGGAATGGTACCAGCTCCTCTTTGTACTTCTGATAGAATTCGGCTGTGAATCCATCTGGTCTTGTACTTTTTTTGGTTGGTAGGCTATTAATTACTACATCAACTTCGGAACTTGTTATTCCTTTATTTAGGGATTTGACTTCTTCCTGGTTTAGAATTGGGAGGGTGTATATGTCCAGGAATTTATCCATTTCTTCCAGATTTTCTAGTTATTTGTGTAGAGGTGTTTATACTATTCTCTGATGGTAGTTTGTATTTCTGTGGGATCAGTGGTGATATCACCTGTATCATTTTTATGGCCTCTATAGGATTTTTCTTTCTTTTCTTCTTTTTCAGTCTGGCTAGCCGTCTGCCTATTTGGTTGATCTTTTCAAAAATCAGCTCCTTGATTCATTGATTTTTTGAAGGGTTTTTCTTGTCTCTATCCCCTTCAATTCTGCTCTGATCTTAGTTATTTCTTGGTTTCTGCTAGATTTTGAATTTGTTTGCTGTTAGTTCTCTACTTCTTTTAATTTTGATGTTACGGTGCCAGTTTTAGATCTTTCCTGCTTTCTGTTGTGGGCATTTAGTGCTATAAATTTCCCTCTACACACTTCTTTAAATGTGTCTCAGAGTTCTGGTACATTCAGTCTTTGTTCTCAATGGTTTCAATGAACATCTTTATGTCAGCCTTCACTTCATTATTTACACAGTGGTCATTCAGGAGCAGGTTGTTCAGTTTCCATGTAGTTGTACAGTTTTGAGTGAGTTTCTTAATCCTGAGTTCTAATTTGATTACACTGTAGTCTGAGAGACTGTTATGATTTCCATTCTTTTGCATTTGCTGAAGATGGTTTTAGTTCCAATTATGTGGTCAATTTTAGAATAAGTGTGACGAGGTGCTGAAAAGAATATATATAATGTTGATTTGGGGTGGAGAGTTCTGTAGATGTCTATTAGTTCTGCTTGGTCTAGAGGTGAGTTCCAGTCCTGAATATCCTTGTTTGTTTTCTGTCTCTTTGATCAGTTTAATATTGAAAGTGTGGTGTTAAAGTCTCTCACTATTATTTTGTGGGAGTCTAAGTTTCTTTGTAGGTCTCTAAGAACTTGCTTTATGAATCTGGGTGTTCCTGTATTGGGCGTATATATATATTTAGAATAGTTAGCTCTTCTTGCTCTGTTGATTCCTTTACCGTTATGTAATGTGCTTCTTTGTCTCTTTTGATCTTTGTTGGTTTAACATCTGTTTTATCAGAGATTAGGATTGCAACTCTTGCTTTTCTTTTTGCTTTCTGTTAGCTTGGTAAATATTCCTCCCTCTCTTTGTTTTGAGCCTATGTATGTCTTTGCAAGCGAGATGAGTCTCCTGAATACAGCACACTGAAGGGTCTTGATTCTATCCAGTTTGCTAGTCTGTGTCTTTTAATTGGGGCTTTTAGCCCATTTGTAGCCCATTTACATTTAAGGTTAATATTGTTATGTGTGAATTTGATCCTGTCATTGTGATGCTAGTTGGTTGTTTTGCCCATTAGTTGATGCAGTTTCTTCATAGTGTTGATGTTCTTTACAAATAGGTATGTTTTTGCAGTGGCTGGTACCAGTTGTTCCTTTGCATGTTTAGTGCTTCCTTTAGGAGCTCTTGTAAGGCAGGCCTGGTGGTGACAAAATCTCTCACCATTTGCTTGTCTGTAAAGGATTTTATTTCTCCTTCGCTTATGAAGCTTAGTTTGGCTGGACATGAAATTCTGGGTTAAAAATTCTTTTCTTTGGGAATATTGAATATTGGTCCTCACTCTCTTCTGGCTTGTAGTGTTTCTGCAGAGAGATCCACTGTTAGTCTGATGGGCTTCCCTTTGTTGGTAACCCAAGCTTTCTCTCTGGTTGCCCTTAACATTTTTTCCTTCATTTCAACCTTGGTGAGTCTGATGACTATGTGTCTTGTGGTTGCTCTTCTCAAGGAGTATCTTTGTGGTGTTCTCTGTATTTCCTGAATTTGAACGTTGGTCTGTCTTGCTAGGTTGGGGAAGTTCTCTTGGATAATATCCTGAAGAGTGTTTTCCAACTTGGTTCCATTCTCCTCGTCACTTTGACGTACACCAATCAAATGTAGATTTGGTCTTTACACATAGTCCCATATTTCTTGGAGGCTTTGTTCATTCCTTTTTATTCTTTTTTCTCTAATCTTGTGTTCTTTCTTTATTTCATTAACTTTATCGTCAATCTCTGATATCCTTTCTTCCTCTTTATTGATTTGGCTATTGAAACGTGTGTATGCTTCATGAAGTTCTTGTGCTATGTTTTTCAGCTCCATCAGGTCATTTATGTTCTTCTCTACAGTGTTTATTCTAGTTAGCAATTTGTCTAACCTTTTCTCTAGGTTCTTAGTTTCTTTGTATTGGGTTAGAACATGTTCCTTTAGCTCAGAGTAGTTTGTTATTACCCACCTTCTGAACCCCACTTCTGTCAATTTGACAAACTCATTCTCCACCCAGTTTTGTTCTCTTGCTGGCGAGGACTTGTGATCCTTTGGAGGAGAAGATTTGTTCCTGGTGTTGGAATTTTCAGCATTTTTGTGCTGGTTTCTCCCCATCTTTGTGGATCTATCTACCTTTGGTCTTTGATGTTGGTGACCTTCGGATGGGGTCTTTGAGTGGACATGCTATTCCTTTCTGTTTGTTAGTTTTCCTTCTGACAGTCAGTCCCCTCTTCTGCTGGTCTGCTGGAGTTTGCTGGAGGTCCACTCTCGACCCTGTTTGCCTGGGATGAAGCTTCCATAGGGACACCTGCCAGATGCCAGCCAGAACTCACTTGTATGAGGTGTCTGTCGGCCCCTACTGGGGGTTGTCTCCCAGTCAGAATACACGGGGGTCAGGGACCCACCTGAGGAGGTAGTCTGACCCTTAGTAGAGCTTGAACGCTGTGGTGGGAGGTCTGCTGCTCTCTTTAGAGCCATCAGGCAGGGATGTTTAAGTCTGCTGAAGCTGCACCCACAGTCACCCCTTTCCCCCAGGTGCTCTGTCCCAGAGAGATGGGAGTTTTATCTATGAGTCCCTGACTGGGGCTGCTGCCTTGTTTCAGAGATGCCCTGCCCAGATACAAGAAATCTGGCAGTCTGACCACAGCAGCCTTGCTGAGCTACAGTGGGCTCCACCCAGTTCGAACTTCCCAGAGCTTTGTTTACACTGTGAGTGTAAAACCTCCTACTCAAGCCTCAGCAATGGTGGATGCTCCTCACCCCGCCAACCTCAAGCATCCCAGGTTGATCTCAGACTGCCGCTGTGCTGGCAGCGAGAATTTCAAGACAGTGGATCTTAGTTTGCTGGGCTCCGTGGGGGTGGGACCTGCCAAGCCAGACCACTGGGCTCCCTGGCTTCAGCATTCCTTTCTAGGGGAGTGAACAGTTCTCTCTCGCTGGCGTTCCAGGTGCCACTGGGGTATGGAAAAAAAGAACTCCTGCAGCTAGTTCGGTGTCTGCCCAAATGACCACCCAGTTTTGTGCTTGAAACCCAGGACTCTGGTGGGGTAGGAACTGGAGGGAATCTCCTGGTTTGTGCCTTGTGAAGACCTTGGGACAAGCGCAGTATCTTTGCCGGAGTTTCTCAGGCTCAGTCCCTCACGACTTCCCTTGGGTAGGGGAGAAAATTCCCTGACCCCTTGTGCTTCCTGGGTGGGGCAATGTCCCACCCTGCTTCAATTTGCCCTCCATGGGCTGCACCCACTGTCCAACCAGTCCCAGTGAGAAGAACCAGGTGCCTCAGGTGAAAAATGTAGAAATCACTCTCCTTCTTTGTCAATCTTGCTGAGAGCTGCAGATCGGAGCTGTTCCTGTTCAGCCATCTTGCTAGCCCAGATCTTTTTTTTTTAATATGTGAAATAAAGATAATAACACTTCATACTATTTTAAGTGCTATTTTTCAGTCTGAATAAAGAAATGAAAATAAAGTGCTCATCACATGATTGACACAAATACTTAGCCATTATTAAATACTATTCTATATTGTTTCTACTCACTCCACCTTATGTCCCTCAAAGAGCTTATCCATGTCTGTGATGTCAATTAGAAACTGAATGGGAAAAAAACAGAAACTGTGGGCTAATCAGATTAGGGTCCCGAATTCTCTATCTTCAAATTATAGTATTATATTTTGTACAGCAAATCCCTTCCTGGGCACGCTTTTCGTTATATTTCAAATGATGTACAAGTGAAAAAATATTTCAGTTGCTCTCTAGTTTTAAATATCTAATCTGATTCTGAAATATGCATTTTCAGCTGTAACCATTTATCTTATTTCTCACCTGGAATTTCCTAATATTTGAATGCCCCACAGTTTCCTCAATATTGCTGAAAGTTGAGTTCATTTGCCTTCAATGTTCAAGGTGATTTTATTCCCAAATTCATCATTTCTATCACTAACATGCATGTTCTGCAGTCATGAGATTAAAAATATTTCTCATTTTTGCTCTTTTTCCTTTTCATAACCCATATTTTCATAAAAATTATAGATTCATTATTTTTAAAAATTATTTGATTTGACCCTTTTTTTCACTTTTGCCTTAAGACAAGTCTAGATTCTAGTCACTTTACGGTTGGATTATTGCAATTAATTATCACTAACTTTCCTGCTTCTAATTATATGCTACCTGGAGATTTACCTGGCACAGTGCTTATTTTTCTTTTTTAGTCATATTGAGGTATAACTTACAGGAAAATCTACTGTTTCTAGGTTTTCTGTTTTATACGCTTGACGAGTATATATAATCATGTAAACACCATCACAATCAAAATGTAGACCTATTTCCATCATCTGCAAAAGTTTCTCTGAGCCCCTTTGAAGTCAATTCTTATCAAACCTTAGCTTCATCAGCAGTCGAGGCTGTGATTTTCAGCTTTACTGTTATATATATCCATAATTCATTATTTTCAATACTGAATATTATTTCATTGCATGTATGTAACGCGATGTACTTAACCAGTCCTGATAGGATATACATGCAGGCTCTTTACAAATTTGGTATAAATATAGTCACAAGGTACATTTGTGTACAAGTTTTTGTGTACAATTATGTTTTAATTTCTCTTAAGTAAATACCTAGGAGCAGGATTGCTGGGATACATAGTGAATTTATATCTAACTTCATGTAACAGAGAAAGTGCCAGTTTTTATATGATGTGAGGTAAGAATTAATTTTCATCTTTTTGTACACAGGTGTTCAATTGTTTCAGCATCATTTCTTGAAAATCTTATTGAAGATTAAATTACCTAGGAAAAACTCTACCTTCATCGCCCCTTTTACGGTCTCATCTGGGTTTGGGAATGAAATTTACTTGATATAGATTAATAGGAAAAAGCACAATGCAAGTTTTACATAGCACAGGGACCCTCATAAAGAAAGGAAGACCTGAAGAATCAATCAGAGTCTCATACCTACATACAGAATTGAACAAAGAAGAGTTAGTTTTGAAGAAGCAACTAAATTATGTGGAAAGGCGTAAAAGACAACGGTTATTTTAGCAGAGTCTGTACAGAATTCTCTCGGTTTTGAATTCTCATCTTTTAGGAGAAGGTGTTGCCTTTTCTTCTAGTATAGGAAGAGCATCTTTCACATAGGAATTTCATCTTCTACGTTTAATAAACAGCACAAAGGTCAGAGTAATCTTTTTGCACCTGCTGTTTTTCAAGTGTCTTTAACTTAAATAGTCAATCCTAGGGTGGCATATTGTTAATTCTTTCATTATTAATTGTCCACTGAACTAACTCAGGAGCTTGTCAAAAATCAGTTGACACACATGTGAGTCTATTTCTGGAGTCTCTTCTGTTCTATTGTTCTATATATCTACCTTTAGGCCAGTGTCATACTATCATGACCACTGTTACTTTATGTTTTAGAATCAGGTAGTGCATTTACCCCAATATTCTTTCTTTCTTTTTAATGTTTTTTGCCTATTCTAAGTTTCTGGGTTTTCATATAAATTTGGATTTAAAAAATTTTTAGGATTTAAATATTTTTTAAATTTTTAATGAAATGTATATTTGTATTTTATATATACACATGTTATATATAAATAAATTTTGTATAATACATATATACACATTCTATTAATTTTTTATATAAAACACATATATATTTTATTAAGAATTTAAACACAATTTGTAATAAAATTAGATTTTACTCATTTGTAGTCACTGCTGAATTTTGCTCTTTATTCTCCAGTATACTATATATAGACACACACATGCAAAAATATACACATACACACCTTTGTCTACCCATGACACCCAGTGCCAAAAGACTATTAGATACACACCTGAAGTCAAACCAGATTTGACTGCAGTCCCAAGAAGGGTGCAAAATTGACCTGCAGCCTCAAGAAGAATGGATACCTTAGGAAATTGACTTAGAGAAAAGGAGTCAATTTGGGTTATGTCTTAGGAAAGCATTTAAGAAGTAAGGGTTTTTAAGCATTGAATGGTCTTCAGAAAGTGGGCAATTTGGGGATAAGATATACAGGTATTCATTGTACATAAGACATGAGAGCATGACTCGAATTGTAATTGGTAAAGAAGCAGTGCTTACTAATTTTAGACAGTACAAAAAGAAGTCTGTGGGGTATATTTTCTGTCTGCATAGTTTAATTTTGTTCATCTTGGGTTAAGATAGGATTACAAAGTATTCTTATATTTGCATAATTTCACCATGGACAGTAAGGATCTTGTCTAACATTGTTGACATTCTACAGAACTATTCATGCTCTGTGGAGTACTATATCCTGTGTCTATGCCAGCTTTCATGGCCATTTAAAAAATTTTTATCTTGTCTTTCTTACTTTCTATGAATGGAATATGTTATTAGTGTCACATGACCCAATTCTTCAAGAATTGAGATAAAATATAAATTGTATACTAGAATATGTTAAAGTAATTCAAATCTTTAACATAGGCTTCCTTAAAAATTTGTGATATTAAAGTTTGCAATTACATATGTTATAGCTTCTACTCCCCAAATTTCAGTCACATTAACTATTAAACACGTCTCTTTTTTCATCAATTTTTCCATGACAGTCTGTAACATTTTATAAAGCTGAATGCCTTGCATATTAAGATTCCTGTAAAATAGTGTTTAATTATTTAGATATGGAGAAAATAATAATTGTATTTGTTGCAGCTAAACTGTTTTGATTTATGCTATATTTTATATTTTAGTCAGGAATTTATATTTTAACTGAAACAAAAATTAAAATTAGCTTAATAAAAATAAAAGTTATTTCCGAGTTAGATATCTTGAAATGATACCAAGACAATTCAAACTATTGATTTTAGATGGCAGCAGCAAGTTCTCAAAGGGTTTCAAGAACCATCTCATTACCCATGTCTTATTTATGCCTTACTCTGCTTGTCTTCATTTTGTTGACAGGCTTTATCCAAATCATAAGGAAAATGGTCAACAGCCCATGATTCATATTCTCATGGCACAGAGAACTCAGAAAATAGATAGCCTACTTCCTCCAGTATCTAGGTATTAGTTTTAGGGAAAGAAACGAATTGTCCTTAATTGACAGATCATACGCTCTCCCCGCTAATTCCTCCAAAGTAACCACATCTTGTTATTGGCTAGACGTGTGTGAAATTCTTAACCCTGGGTGTGGAAAGCCAATGTGGGGTGACAATTGCACAAGATCAGTCACATAAATAGTAAAATAAAATGATATTTTTATCTTAGAAATAAATCATAGATAATGTAAAAGTAATTTACATTTCTCCTATGAAGCCTCTTTTAGTTATTCTTTTTAATTTTTTCAAAATAGTTTTGAATAACGTTAATTTTGATATTGGAATTATTCCATGGTGATGAAGGAGACTGAGCAGATAAATCAGAAAAAAAAATATTTGATTTATACCTGATGTAAATGACGAGTTGATGGGTGTAGCACAGCAACATGGCACAAGTATACATATGTAACAAACGTGCACGTTATGCACATGTACCCTAGAACTTAAAGTATAATAATAATTAAAAAAAAAAAGAATAAAACTTTTTATTTTATAAAAAATCTTAAATGTTTAATGTCTCTTACATGGGCTCTAACTTTTCACTCCTCTCTTCACATACTCATATGGACATAAACGTTATTTTTCAAACAATGTAGCAGACACTTGTGATGCTCCCATGAGTCCACTTGATTTCATAAGAACTGTGGTAAACAATTTCAACTATTTTCCCAGTACTCACTACATAAAGCTTCCAATAAAGACATTTCTCTGTTTTACATGTTGAAACTTTGCCAGAGATGAAAAAGCTCTTCTGTCTACCTACAAGCATGACCTCCAAGTATAGAAGTATTAATTTATCTGAGGAAACACTCAATAAATAGGGGATAAAGTCATTAGAAGAACCAGCCTCCCAGTCCTTTAGTATTACAATTGTTAATCACTTTCTTTCTTAACGAGTTTTAAGTAAGTTTGAATTATCGTTGCCCACAGCTGAAGCCAACTAATTAAAATTTCTCTTCTTTAGCCATCCCCTGTGCAAAATTTCTCAAGGTCAGATATTTGAAAAAACTCAAATGATTCCATCAAGCATAGTCATGAATCTTTTTATTTAAAGGCAAATAATATATTACCTAAAGAGAAAGAGTGCAGACAAGCATTGCGGATCTGAGAGATATCCAGACACAGACACCTTTGGCACATGCCTGAGGTTTGCTTCCAGATTTAGCCAATATGATCGGTATGATAAATCTTGATTTCACATGAGTGTAAGGTCCTAGTTCCTAGTGGAGTCTTTTTATGTCCCCTGGGTCTGTGCGTCAAGCCAGGGTGTCTAACCAGGCATGGCAGGTAAACACTATTTGTAAACAAATCATCCCTGGGAGTCACCAGGATGTCATTATAAATCTTACTACCCTTACCATGGTAAGATAATAAAAACGATAGAAATTTAATCAAGTTGTAGCCTCAACAGTGGATGCTGTGATGGATATGGTACTTTAAGAAGAACTCATCAACATACTTTCTGTGCTGCTATTGATCTGGATCATATCTTCTTTTCCAAAAGAATCACAATCAGTTTTTCACATAATAATGACAACAACACAATATCATCCCACAGTGATTTTTATGTAGCCATTTTTGTCACTATATAGACTTCAAAGTCTTGATTAACTTGACGTTCCTTGGAACTTTATTTTGCACTACACTGTTGGCAGCATACTATTAGGTTCTATTATCAGAAGGTGGAAGAAACTCTGGAAGCACTAGAAGGAAAAATGTATGCTACAGATAGAAAAAAAAAATCTCCACAGGGTATCAGTGTTTTACAATTACAGCAAAATTTTCATGAGACTAATAATCAGGTGGCAGGGAATGGCATCTCATCTGATATTCAAAATAATTTATTGTACCCTGCATGATCGATTGCTAAGAAAGGGACCCAGTCATTATTGGGGCCTGTTTGTCAACCTATATTTCCCCTCTGAGTCCTCCTCTGATTAATGTATCAGGTGACTCAGAAGGCTCCCAGATATGTGTAGCTATCATAGCAAGAGACAGTTCCACATAATATTCAGAATATAGTGCAAAATTTCTGTCATTTGGCTCATTTGGCTCATATGACAGAGAAGATCCAATAGTGCTAGAGGTGTGCATCTTAGATACGGCAGTAGAGTGGAGTCTATGGCAAGTCTCATTAAGAGATTTGCAGTGTACACACTTGGGTTTTGCAGTTCATTGTTCAAAATGCAGCTCCTGTGGCTAGTGGAGCCTGAGCACCTGACTGTGGGAAATGGAGTGACTTCAGTCAGAGCTGCACCTTGTGAACTAGATATTGTTGGGCTTATCCAAATCATTTTGAACAAACGCAGTTGCAGTCACTAGAAATTTTTCCTGGACAGATCCTGGGGGTCAATGTATGGGTTCCCAGATCTCCATGGAAACTATTGCAATTTTTATCTCAGCATACACATATGGATTAATGGTGGTTCCTACTATAATATAATGGAAGAAGAAAATTATTGGGTTTGGTTCACAGATGGGTCAGCCTAATATGTGTGTGCAAGTCCTACAGCTCCAGTCAGTAGTGGTTCTAAAAGGTAGTAGAGATCCTTTATTAGGCAAAACTGAGAGATCTGCTACATCGTCCATTAATACAGACGAATAAGTGACCTGATATCACTATATACACCCTACTGGGCAATAAGAATCGTTTTGTTAACTAGGAAGAGTCTGAGGAAGAGTTTAGAAATTCAGAAACAAAGTAGTCTAGAAAAGAGACATATGAAGCAATTTATAGAGAATAGGTGCAAAATTGGTAGATATTTGTATTTCATGCCAACAGCCACTAAATATCATCTACCACAGAGGAAGGACTGGTCAATTGGATGCATCAATGAAGTAGAATGGTTTGTCTTACAAGGATTATCCAGCCTGTGTTCTCCACCAGCCCAATGCTTGCACAGTGAGTATGAATATGGTAGCCAAATGGCAGAAATGGAGGCCATTGATGGTTTCAATAGCGAGGGATGCATCTGATTAAGACTGCTGGCAAGTGCCAATGCTAGGCATTCACCAGTCAGCTGCTGAGAAGAAAGTAACATCTTGATATTGCACCATCTGTTGAGAAACCCTGCCAGTAACTTGATATCAAGTCAATCACATTGTTCCCTTTCATTCAGAATGTGGTAGCAGTTTTTCTTATAATTGGCAATCAATTCAGATGTCTATTACATATCATTTTGGGCTTCTCATGCTAGTGAATAAGTAGGCCAAAAAAAAAAAAAAGAATTGCTCTTTGATTACTTTGACAATGTAATCAATTCTGATTATCATTAGGAGATAGTGTTGCTAAAATAAAACGAGACGAAGGTGGAGTAAATGTGGAAACTGAGCCACTCACTTGGACTTCTATTCTGGTAATAACTCTAAAGGAAGAATTATAAAAACATATGTAACAAACCTGCACGTTGTGCACATGTACCCTAGAACTTAAAGTATAATAAAAATAAATAAATAAATAAATAAAAACAGGTACTTCGACCTCCCAAACAAGAAGACCTGAATTATCTCAATAGTCAACCAATCTGAGCTAACTGAAGAGCTGGAAAAAGGGTGAGGGAACTCTGGGTGGGATGACAGAGAAGGAAGATGACACATACTATTTCACCTTGGGAGCAGGTACAGCTATGAGGTCTATAGTTTACTTAATGAACCTCCTTTAATCTATATATCCATCTACCATCTATCTTTCAATGAAGAACGACAAAGTTGAAGAGTCCTTGACAGTGTAGATGAGATGTAAGGCACAAATGAATCCAAGGATACAATGAATGGACTAAAGCATACATCTCCCCATCAATATGACATTACGTCACATATCTGAACCCAGCACAGCTGTGGTGAGCATGTCTATGCTCCTCGCCAGCATCTCATGTAAAGAATGTACCATGACAGCCCTCTATCTGTTGCTTTGAGGCTTTCATTGAAACCATATGTGTTAATTATTTATTGCTGTGTAATAAATTACCCCATAACTTAGTGACTTACAGCAACAGACATTTATTTTTCTCTCAGTTTCTGTGAGTCAGGAACCTGAAACAGCTTAGCTGTGGCTTCGGACTCAGAAGTCCCTCATAAGTCTACAGTCGAGGTACTCAGAGCTGTAGACATCTCAAGGCTTGATGGGGAAATGATCCACTTCCAGTCTGGCTGTGAGTGGGATTCAGTTGTGGAATGATAGGCTTCAGTTTTTCACTGGCTGCTAGCCAGAGGACTCCCTCAGGCGTTTGTTTGTTTTGGTCACACTGGCCTCTCTATAAGGCAGCTCCCATCATGGTAGCTCACATTATTCCATCAGAGTGAGCAAATAAGAGATCAAGAGAAGTGAGTAAAATGGAAGGCAGAGTACATTTATAAGCTAATCTTGGAAGTAATATCTAGTCACATTTTTGGCATACTATTCATCAAAAGTAAGTCACTAGGTTCCTCTCCTTGTATGGCCTATAAAATAACTATCAAATATTAATAATTTGAAAATACAATAGTAGGGTAGGGTTAAGATAGCATTTGGAAATAATATTGTAGTACTCATGCACAAAGAAAAATCAGTACAAACTATACATATACACGTTTACATAGAAATGAATTATCGGTCTCCACATCTCCCCAAAATTGCTTGGAAAGCAAAGCTAGGTTATAATATGAATAGGGAAAATTCTTAAGCTTTTAATGATAGAATTAAATTTATCACTATTATATCTTAATTAACCTTCTTATGTTCTTAGTATTATTCCGACTTGTTATTTTACATAGTTGTTTTTAAACTATCACTTATGTTATCAAACAGTATTAATTCTAATAACTTATTATTACCTTTGATTTTTAAATCAGTTTTCAATTTGAGTCTTTGTGTCTGCAATAAATGTTGTTATTGCTTATTTTCAACCTTGTCAAAAACCATTATAAATGTGACTTTTGAGGTTATATAGCCTGATAAATAAATGTTGTAACAACCTTAGTGAAAACAAAACATATTATAAGTTTTAATTGGTTTCCTATTTCAGCATCCGTGCAAAATATACACGTAAAAATTTTATTATCTGAGCCAAAACTTGGGACACATAGTTCAATGTGTTGTCTCAAGAAAAGGAAAGATAATATTATAATCAGTTCTGGAAAATCTGCACATGTGCTTGCCCTGTGTGTATATACAATTCTCTGAAAAATACTTTTTGAGCATTTTTCTTGAGTTATATTCTCATATTTACTGTGTCATTTTCTTCCCACTAAAATTGCAGTAAATTTTACTAAACTCAGTGCATTCCTAGGAATCAAAAAGACAAAGAATATAAATTTAAAAATCAAGACCTATCGTGCTTCCAACTTATAACCATGCAGAACTTGTCCTGTTTGGCAAGTGTTTGAATTTTAAACTGATGAATTGAGTTGCAAGAACACGAGCTCCTAAAAATCATGCCTTTCCTGTTTCTATCTTGCACCACCATATAATCAACATTTCATCTTTCTTTTTTCTCTATTATTTCAGTGCTTTAGAGAAAAGAAGCAAGAGTGTTTGTGTTAATTTCCTTTTTCACTGTTCCAGCAGAGACACTCAGGACGCGACTCATAGAGCCAACAGCTACAAAAAGAAAAAAAGAGAGAGAGAGAGAGACTGGCACAAATAGAAATTACATTTAGTTTTTAAGAAATATTGTCATTAGCAACATAGGGAGCATCTGGGGATACATTTTTTTTCCCTACTGCCATTGGTTGTTATCTCTCTGCTGCCACTTCCCTGCACTGGAGTCTCTCTGGTATTACTATTGTCTGAAATCTGTGCGTAATTTCTTTCACACTGTGCATTCACACGACCACCATTTTATTTATTTATTTATTTAAGACAGAGTTTCATTCTTGTTGCACAGGTTGGAATGCAGAGGTGCAATCTTGGCTCACTGCAACCTCTGCCTTCCAAGTTCAAGCGATTCTCCTGCTCAGTCTCCCGAGTAGCTGGGATAACAGGCACCCACCACCGTGCCTGGCTAATTTTTGTGTTTATAGTAGAGCCAGATTTTCACCGTGTTGGCCAGGATGGTCTTGAACCCCTGGCCTCAGGTGATCCACGAACCTTGGCCTCCCAGACCACCAATAATTTTGATGTTTCAAACACTAAGTGACTTTTCTTTGTATTTTTGAGAGACAGAATCCACTTGTGACCTTTCACTATTCATATTCTTAAACTTCTCATTTCCCTTCCTCCTGAATTTCTCTTTAACTAAGGATTGCCCCTCTTTCTCTGAGGTTTTGAAAAGACTGACAATTGATAAAATGGCCTCAAAAACTTGTAAGCTAAGCATATTAATTGCCAAGTGGTTGGGAGTTTGCTAAATTTTGAGATTGTGGAGTTGATCAAGAAAGAGACAGGACCGCATGAGACAATAACATACAGCAAGCTTTTTGGGTGGAGCTTGGATAGGGTTCGATGAAGTCCCTACCAGAAAGAGACATTTCAGAGACACCAGCAAAAGGCCACTGCCCAGAAGGGGACTGTGCAAAGGACCTGCCCGGTTAGGAGAGGAGAGGAGAGGAGAGGAAATTAGAGGGGATGTTGATGTGCCTAGGTGACATAGCTTAGCATCCAGGTAGGGAGTACCCGGGCCAGAGAGCCCCAAAGTGTAGCAGCAATTTGGGCTTTTTTTAAAGATATTCATAGCTACAGGGTTTGTCTAACCTATGGTTGGCAAATACTGGGTGCAGTTTTATGGAGTATGCAATGTTCGTAGGCTGTAAATGGCTAAAAATATGTTTTTCTGACTATCTGTAAAGCAATTATATGTGTACAAAATTGTGTTTGGTGCTCGGGGTCTTTGGGTTAATATAATCTAAGCTGCTGTGAAGAGACAAATAAGATGGGGCTCATTTTAGACTCACACACAGGCATTATCTCTGGTCCATTTATTTAACGGGTATTCCTGTTAAAATGTTCAGTACAGAATTGTTTAGGGGTGGAAGATAAATATGGTATTTGACATATTTATTAATGCAATAAACAAAAAAGGAGATAGAGGGTAAAAATGAATTCTGGGTGCTATGATTATGCAATGCGATTTTAGTTTATTTGAAGTGTTATGGACAATAGATGAGGTAATTGCAAAGGAAGTAGAAAATAAGGAGAATATTGATTAATTCAGGTTACAAAGTCAAGTTTCTCATGATCTATCTCTCCCTTAAAAATATCCAGAAAGAGATACTATTTATTTAGCATATTATCTCACCTATCTACTCAGTTCCTAATCATATGTGATCTGTTTTTCATTAGCTCAGGACTCATGGAACATCTATTGATCATCAATTACCATAACATTATAAAATTTTTTAAAAACCCTAAACTTCAGCAAAAGTACAGCTGAAGAGTATCATTCATTCGCTTGGGCTGGGGCTGGGCATGACAAAGAATATATATTGTTATTGGCCACCAAATAATAAATCTTGAGAGGAAGATAGGAAGTTATTGAGGGAGAATTGCCAGGGTGATAAGTTGACCTGTGCAATTCAGAATTAGCGCATGTCCTAATAATTTCTTTTGTCATGAATAAGATTGCTGTGCAAGTAAGAAACTTTCTTTACAGTGGAGGAAAAGCTGGAAATACATATTCATTGACAGATGACACCAAATATGTCCATACAGAATGGTAAGATAGAAGTTTTTTTTCTAATTATATTGAATAAGATTTTATTAACATCGTACCAAGGACATCGATTTCTTAAGAATAATATTTTCTATATGTAAGCAGTTCATTGTGCTCTATGGTGCATTAGATCCACACAGGATAACTACAATTTGGACTATGAGAGGTTAAGAACAAAACCACACCTGTTTGGTAAATGATTATTCTAATTTTGAGATGGAAGCCCAGGCTTAGTATTGGGTCGTAGTAGAGACTGAATGCTTAAATATGTGGTACAAAATGGCCATAAACTTCAGCTGCTCTTTGTGAAATGGATGTTTTCTTACTCATGAAGCCATAATGCATGCATGGCCAGTTACAAAATATATTCTGGCTAAAGCTGGTTGATAAATCACAAGTACGTTGCATCAGTAGGTGAATTCTTAGTGAATGTATTCTTGCTGCACTGGCAACGAAACCCTCATCCATGGACACATGGGAATTCATAATGTACAGGGAATGAACTAGAAAAAGGAATTCAAGATTAATGTGCAGATTTTCAAAATAGTACCCTGATGTGAGCTGAAACACCACCGCTTCATTGTGATCCTGATGGACAATGGGTGATATGGTTTGGCTGTGTCCCCACCCAAATCTCAACTTGAACTGTAGTTCCCATAATCCCCATGTGTTGTGGGAAGGAACCAGTGTGAGGTGGTTGAATCATGGGGGTGGTTACCTCCATGCTGTTCTCTTGGTAATGAGGGAGTTCTCACAAGATCGGATGGTTTTCTAAGAGGTTTTTTCTTCACTTTGCTCTGCAGTTCTCCTTGCTGCTGCCATGTGAAGAAGGACAGGTTTGCTTCCCCTTCTGCCATGATTGTAAGTTTGCGAGGCCTCCTCAGCACACAGAACTGTGAGTCAATTAAATCTCTTTTCTTTGTAAATTACCCAGTCTTAGATATGTCTTTATTAGTAGTGTGAGAACGGACTAATACAATGGGTAAGGAAAACTTTTCTGGGGAAAAAAAAAAAAAAAATTACATAGGATTCACTTTTCCTGGAAGGGGAGGACAGTAATAGGAATCTACATCAATTAACAAGCAGGAGTTAGCTGTTTGTCTGCATTAACAAGGAATTGAAAAGAGAAGAAGATAGGAAGATAGATGATGAACTGATTAGGAAACAAGTAAATGGATCTTTTGTAATAGACCCAGATTTACAAGAATTTTGTATATCATGAGAATGTTCTCTCTGCATCACATTTCAATCCAGTGACAGGATGATCTGCTCTTTTGCCCAGGCACCTTGGTTTTGCTCCATGAGCTTGTGAACCTATAGGCATAGCACTAGAAAAACTAGCTCTGGATGTGGTCCACAGTATGGAATTCCCCTCATTGCTGCCACCACTGAAAGCCAATAAGCCACCAGCAAAGATATATGTCAGGTTCCTGATATGGTAAACTTTCTATAATATACCAGATACCTGTTAGCATGTTGATTACAGTGGACATTGATTACAAAAGGGTTGACATTCCTCAGAGAGCAACACCATTTGTAGGTGACTGAATGCTGTAATCATCATCTTTGTATACAACATAACCTTGGCTCTGATAAAATAATTTATTTTTCAGCCAAGGAAGTAAAGCAATGGTCTGATACCTATATGTTTCATTGTTGTTTCCATGTGCCACATCATCAGAAGCAGCTGACATTACAGAATGATGGAATGGCCTGTTCTGTTATTATTCTATTACAGTGTAGTGGAAATGTTATCTCTGTTATGATACCATCTGAAAGGCAATGCCCTGCAAGATTGTGCGGTTTACCTATGGGTTGCAGAATATGCTTTAAATTAGTGACGATGTACAGAATGTTCTTTCTCCCACAGACAGAATACAAAGGCTGGGAAATATTTCACCTGATGAGCCACTGACAAAATGTTTGCCTTCATCCCAGGACTACAGATGATCTGATGATTTGAGATCTATGTATCAAACAGAGACATGTTTCTACCAAAGAATGCAGTAATGGTTTTATTGTACTAGAGACTGAGATGAAGGCTTCTTGGATTCCACATATTACTGGATCAATAAGAAAGAAAGGGAGAGTAATTTTAGTTGCAAGAGAAAATAAGAATGATGCCACAAATATGTACAAAGAAAAATACATCTTAGATCCTGAATCCTTTCTGTTACCACCTACTGACCAGTCTGATTTATTATTAGAATTAGTCAATTTCTAACTTATTATTAGAAATTAATAAAAATACCAGAGTGGTAAAAAATTTAATGGAAGACATCATTGTAATAATTGCTACAGATAAGACCTAGCAATGCATGCTAAAACTCAGTGAGTCAATGTTTTTAAAACATTAAGATATTTGCATACTTTTAAACGTTCTTCTTCTAAACATTGATTAGTTTCAAAAAGAAAATTGGTAAATTCACAGTAAAGAAACCTGGCAGACACCACCTCATCCATATGATCAAGGTTAGCGTCTCTTCTAATGAGACATCTCAATGGCACGTAACTTTCGATGTGGCCCACTAAGAAGAGCAGATTACTTACGTGGTATTTTTATGAAAATGCAATCTCAATATAATCATGAGAAAATAGTAGGCAAGATAATATCAAGGAATAGTTGAAAATATCCATGATTTATATTAGGCAGGGTTATGTTACTGTTATTTTCACTTTTATTTTTATTATTTTTTATGAGTACATAGTAAGTGTATATTTTTATGAGGTACATGAGATATTTTGATACAGGTGTACAATACATAATAATCATGTCAGAATAAATGGGGTGTTATCATTTTTTAAGTGCAAATGTGAGAAGGGATGCACAGTTCAAAATTGAGGAAGAAAAGATGTGTACTCTGATGGTTACTCAACACCAATTCTAGACACTTCTAATTTGCTTTCTTCTACTATTGAGACTTTTCATGAAAGCAAGCAATACGTTTATCAGATTATCCTGCAGCTTGGATGCAAATATACCCCTTTGATATTGATATTTGGATATAGAAGGGCACAACCAGAGATGACTGTTGGAAGTTTGAAACTTCTTGTAAGCACGATGATAGAAGAACTTATTCTCTCTGAGTTTCTCTGTGAATATCTACTTTCTAAAACCATGGCCGTGAAATAGTGTATGGCGATAGTACTGATGTTTTTCACTCTCACAAGCCTGTGGTATTTTGGGCTACATTTTCTGACTGTCTTGCCCTGGGTTGCATAGCTCCTGGTTGTATAAATGCACAATTAGAAGGCTTGAGTAAGAACAATTAAGATCACTTGATAATCCCATAGATTAATGCAAAAGTTTAAATGCAGAGGATAATAATGCTAAGATGGTGTTGGGATCTAACTAAATCAGTATATAATGTTAAGAGCTTGTGTTCCTGTAGCTCAGAAAGAAAGTACTAAAAACATGAAGCTAAACAGCTGTTGTGCTGCTCTGAGTTTACCTAAAAATTCTGCAATTAGTTACGTATGTGAATATTTTTGGACCATACTATCTGTTATGCAATAAATATGTAGTCTGTCCTAGTTATTGACTATATTAAACTAATAGGATGTATATACCTATATCTCTATATATCCTATTTCATATAAATATATAAAATTGGAGAAAGAAAGATATTTATTTATTTATCTATTTTTTGAGATGGAGTTTCGCTTTTTTTGCCCAGGCTGAAGTGCAATGGCATGAACTTGGCTCACTGCAACCTCCGCCTCCTGTGTTCAAGTAATTCTCCTGCTTCAGCCTTGCAAGTAGCTGGGATTACAGGTGGCTGCCACCACGCCCAGCTATTTTTTTTTTTTTTTTTTTTTTGTACTTTTAGTAGAGATGGGATTTCACCATGTTCGCCAGGCTGGTCTCAAACTCCTGACCTCAGGTGATCCACCTGCCTTGGCCTCCCAAAGAGCTTGAATTACAGGCATGAGATTTATTTTAAGGAGTTAGCTCACAGGATTGTTGGGGCTGGCAAGTCCTAAATCTTCAGGGCAAGCCAGCAGGCTGGAAACTCAGATAACAGCTAAAGGTGAAGTCTTCAGTGGAAATTCTGCAGGGCAAGCCAGGAGGACTGGAATCTCATGGAGCATTTCTGTGTTGCAGTGTTGGTCCTGAATTTCTTTCTCCTCAGGAAACGATGTCTTTGAGGCCTATCCACGTTTTAGAAGGTAATCTGCTTTACTCTAAGTCTACTAATGTAAATGTTAGTCACATTTGAAAAACACCTTCACAGCAACATCCAGACTGGTATTTGATGAAACAACAAGGTACCACAGCCTATCCAAGTTAGCACATAAAATTAAGCATCGCAATTGTCCATTAGATGCTGAGTTCCACAGTAATGAGTACAGAATTTTGGACTAAATTATGTTGGGAATCTAACTCTTTTAATTCTACCTCATAGGCTAAAATTGTTTAAGAGTAAACTAGAGATATCTTATATCTCCAACTAGAATGTGTTAGTCGATCCTTGTGTTGTTACCAGAGGCTGGGTAATTTATGAGGAATAGAAGTTTAATTAACTCATAGTTCTGTAGGCTGTACAGAAAATGTGGTGCCAGTATCTGCTTCTGGAGAAGGCCTCAGGGAGCTTACAATCACATGGAAGACATCACATGGCCGATATCACATGGCAAAAGGGAATAAGAGGGGGCATTCCACACTCTTTTAAACAGTCAGATCTCGCATGAACTAACAGTGAGAATCCTCTCATTACAATAATGTTGGCTCCAAGACATTCATGAGGAATCTGCCCCCATGACCCAAACACCTTTGATATAGTTTGGATATTTATTTGTCCCTGCTGAAATATCATGTTGAATTATAATTCCTAGTACTGCAGGCGGGGCCTCATGGAAGGTGTTTGGTTCCCGGGACAGAACCCTCATGGCTTGATGCTACATTCATGATGGTGAGCTCTCACAAGATCTGGTCATTTAAAAAAATGTGTGGCACCTCTCCCCAAGCCCCCACCACCCTCTGTCTCGCTCGCTCCTGTTTTTGCCATGTGATGTGCCTGACACCCCTTTGCCTTCTGCCATGATTGGAAGCTTCCTGAGGCCTTCCCAGAAGCAAGCAGATGCCACTATGCTTTGTACAATCTGCAGAAGCATGAGAAAATTAAACCTCTTTTCTTATAAATTATCCAGTCTCAGGTATTACTTTTTTTTTTTTTTTTTTAAACAGAGTCTCACTCTGCTGCCAGGCTGGAGTGCTGTGGTGCTATCTCTGCTCACTGCAACCTCTGCCTCCCGAATTCAAGTGATTCTCCTGCCTCAGCCTCCGTAGTAGCTGGGACTACAGGCACCCACCACCACTTCCAGCTAATTTTTGTATTTTTAGTAGAGACGGGGTTTCACCATGTTGGCCAGGATCATCTCTACCTCTTGACCTCAATATCCACCTGCCTCAGCCTCCCAAAGTGCTGGGATTACAGATGTGAGCTACCGTACCTGGCCAGGTATTTCTTTATAGCAGTGTAAGAACAGACTAATCCAACCATGTTTCACCTTTAACACTGGGGAGCACGTATCAACATGAGATTTCGAGGGGGCATCCAAACCATATTATGGAGTCAGTATCCTACAACTTGACTAGACAAAATAGAACTTAGATTGCTGCGTTTCATCCACTGATGAAGATAATATGTGAGCCTGTTGGAATATAAAATACAAATACTAGCACTCAAAACTTATCAAGGAAAACAATCAAAATGAAAATGCTCTCAATTTTATGCTGGGCAAGTCATATTAGAGTTTACTGGCAGGAGTCATCTACTTCCGTACAGAAAATATTTTAGAATACTGTACTTTTTTTTCATGTGAGACCCTAGATGTTTCTTTCAGAAAAATAAGCTTCCACTCTGGCAAACATTGGTGAAAACTGACCATTAATACTTGAGTAAATTCATTATAAGATTAAACTATTATATGTCCAAATATGAAAAAAGACCAGGATTTTGTTTTATTTTTTGTTTCTTTAAAACTCTGGAGTGATTTGAGTTCAAGCAATCAAAACAAGTTATTTGTGTGATCATAAATCCTAGGGTCTCCAGCATTGTGCTTATATTCCACAGCACAAAAAGCCATGCCAGGAATGCATACAATGCTTTCTGATGAGGAGGTAAAACTGTGGCAAGCAGGTGGAAAGAGGACAAAAGTCAGCGGAGCTGTGTTCTGCGGTGTGGTTAAAGCAGTCTTGAAATCTAGGATAAAAATAGAATTAAATGAAAACAGGAGAGTGTTGAAAACATTGGAAGATACAGAATTTAGTGAGGTTGAAATAATTGCCCAGAGGGAGGGTAGAATCATGGGAGCAGTAATGTTAGGAGATTATACTCATAAAGTGGAAAATTGGAAGTGGAGCAAATTTAGCCGATGGTGGGATGCGGTCACAGAGGGAGTAGCAGAAACTGAATGCCTGGACCCAAGAATAAACACTTGTCCAGCAGACCTGAAGCTCACCTTTAGCAGTGAGGGGCCAAATGGAGCCAAACCTCAAGCTGGAAAAGGGACTATAGAGCCAAGTGAAGCTTAGTCCAGCCTGCAATAGTAAGGCTTCACCTCCCCTGGAAATACAACAGGGGAGTTATAAATATTTATTACATAGAAATATGATGACAATAGCTAGGTGACAAAAGAATAGCAAAGAGGAGTAATATATATGTGCAGTGGATTTGGGGCAGGGGAGGTAGGTGCAAGGAGATTCTACAATAGTGTGGGAATGGGTAGGAAAAACTAGAGGAGGCTGGGAAAATGATGACCAAATACTATATATGGTAAAATACTTAACAAATGGATGTCTGTGATAACATGGAAGACAAAAATTCTGTATAATAAAATTGTGCCATTACAGTAAAAAATTCATGAGGAATAGATTCAAAATTTGAACTGGTTGCTTTTAGCTGCATTTGATAAGAAACTATAAGAAAAATGAGTCCAGAAAATGTACTGGGACAGGGTGATAAAAAAAATTTAGGGAAAATATAAAGATCTCAGATCTTGAGGTTTAGAAAGTAAATTTATATTTTTAAAATTACCAGTTAGATTAGTTTTCTAAGACTGCCATAACAAAGTGACACTAACTAGGTTAACTTAAGACAATATAAACTTATTGTTTCACTTTTTTATTTTATTTTGTTTTTGAGAGGGAGTCTCACTCTGTCAGCCAGGCTGGAGTGCAGTGTGCAATCTTGGCTTACTGCAAACCCCTGTGTGCTCCATGAACATGAAATGTAGTCCTCTTTACAATAATATTTAGTACAAATAAAGCTAATCAGCAAGTAAAAATTTCTACTTCCAAAAAAGAACAAGTGATGCCAATTAAATCTATCCATCTAAAGTTACTGCTAGATTTATATATAGCAAAGCATTATTTTAGTGATAACTATGATATTTTAATGATGAATCTCATAATTTTCTCTTATAAATGCAATATTTCCATCTTATAAGCTTTAATTTTTTAATATGTGAGGCTTTATTTTAAAAACATGGAAAATTGGCCGGGCGCAGTGGCGCAAGCCTGTAATCCCAGAACTTTCAGAGGCCAAGACGGATGGATCACTTGAGGTCAGGAATTTGAGACCAACCTGGCCAATATGGTGAAACCCCGTCTCTACTAAAAATACAAAAATTAGTCAGGCGTGGTGACATGCACCTATAATCCTAGCTGTTCAAGAGTCTGAGGCATGAGAACTGCTTGAACCTGGAAGACTGGGAGGCGGAGGCTGTAGTGAGCCGAGATCACACCACTGCACTCCAGCCCGGGCAACAGAGCAAGACTGCATCTCAGACAAAAAAAAAAAAAAAAGAAAAGAAAAATAAAACATCAATACAAAAATGTGTATTTTTTAAATAAAGAAATTTAGTCAATAAAGAGGTATATCTTGGGGAAGCCCTAAGTTGCTCATAAAATTATAAAACTTATGATCTCATTGTTATCTAGAGTAAAATGTTTTTGCATTTAATCCATACCTGACAAACTTGAATTGTCACTATCTTTTTAAAATTGGATTACCATAAGCATTTAACTCTTTTGGATAAAAACAATGTTAATTGAGGTGAAGGAGATTTATAGGTGAAATTTAAGGGTTGTTTTTTAGCAGAAAATTTAAAATTTCATCAAAATAGCTTTTAAAAAATTAATTAACGAAGAGAAATTATACATATGTATGGTGTACAACGTGATGCCTTGATATATATATACATTGCAGAATGGCTAAATCAACTACATAACATATAAACTACTTCACATATTATTTTTGTGGTCAGAACACTCAAAATCTACTCTTACAGCAATTTTCAAGTATACGATATGTTGTTATTAACTATAGTCACCATGTTGACTATAGTCACAATAAATCTCTTGAACTTATTTCTCTTAACTGCAATTTGTACCCTTTCAGCGACATCTCCCCAGTCCGGGCCTGCGTTCTCCAGCACTAGTGACCACCATTCTACCCTCTGCTTCTATGAGTTCTTGCCTTTTTGAGATTCCACATATAAGTGAGGTAAGTGTCTTTCTGTGACTCGTTTATTTCATTTAACGTTATATCTGTTCCTCAAAGTCTAGTCTTTCCTCATTGAAGGCGAATAATATGATGCCAAAAAGTGTGAAAATTTTGTGGAGCAAACAACTTTGGAAATTTAAAATTTTTTTTTAAATTACACCTAGTCCTTTTCATTTCAACGACATCCAAAGTATGAATTGTAGTGTTTTGTTGTCAAAATGTATTATTTATGAAAACATATATTAATTATGACTCTGATGACATCTACTAATAACACATTGCATGTAGGTTGCAAAAAAACCCATCACATGTTGGTTGTAGAAAAACCTTAAGTCCCTTATTCTAGGAATGGTTCTATTGTCTCACCAGATGAAATAACAGAAAATAACTCAGTTATATTTAACAGTTTCTATGAGGTTGTTTTCTTAAAGGGACTGGGTTTGGTTCCCAGGAAATGATTTTTGCAATGAATAAAAGTAAAAAGAAATCAAAGAAGCATCATAATCAAATAAATCTAATAAACTTAATTTTAAGATGGAATAAAGTTGGTCAGGTATGTGGCTCATGCTTGAAATCCCATCATTTTGGGAGGCTGAAGCAGACAGATTGCTTTGAGCTCAGGAGTTCCAGACCAACCTGGGCAAAGTGGTGAAACCCCATCTCTATTAAAAATACAAAAATTAGCTGGGTGTGGTGGCACACACCTGTCATCCTAGCACTGAGGAGGCTGAGGCTTGAACTTGGGAGGCAGAGTTTGCAGTAAGCCAAGATCGCACACTGCACTCCAGCCTGGCTGACGAAGCGACACTTCATCTAAAAAAAGGAAAGTAGATTTTTGGAAGTTAGAAGATCTGGTCTCTAATTTGTTCTGGATCTATCATTAACTGGCTTGGTAGCTTCACCTATTTTATAGGTATACACCTACAAAATAAATGATTGAAAATATAAAGTCCTTAGGTCCTTATCATTTCATAATTCCATATATTTTTTTATTGTTAATGTGAAGAAATCTAGATTCACAAGGTAAATCTGAAAATGTGGATTTACAAAAACTAACGTACTATTGATAATATGAAATGAAACCTGAAAACTTAATTACAATTTATTAAAGGAATATTTCATAAAGGCACCTTCATATATTCTTCTCTGATACCTGCTCTTTGTTATCTTTCAAACATGATGGTAATCTGAAGGAAAAATGTAGAAAGATTTTTTTTTCTCTTTCTTAGGTCTGCATTCAGGCAATATCAAAGACACTCACTTTTATCTTCAGTGTCATGTTCAAACTGCACGAAGCAAAGCTCTCTAAAGCTACTTAATTTGATTTTTTAAAACCACAATAGGTTTAATATAATAGCTGTTCAATAGGACTGAGTAGTCAACCGGGGATTCTTGATATTCTTGATAGATGTGTTTGTATGTGCTTGTAAGCTCCTGGGCAGAGAAAGGAGACATCACAGGAATAGGAGTTATGAAAGATTAAAATTATAATAGTAATGCACAACACAATTGTTATGAAATAGATTCAAGCGATAAAGGAATCTATGGTCTACATCCACTTGCTTCCCCAAAGGGAATTTTGTTCTTATAAGATGACATGCACACTACCACATCCTGTTTTAAACAGATAAACATTTTATACAGGTACACACAGACCATACATGTACTTATACATATTTTTACATTTATGAGATCGTTAAATACACATGGTTGTAACACACGCTTTAAAACCTTTTTTTTGAAATTTTGTGTAACATTCTGCTTTGCTGTTTATAACAGTTCCATGCTATTCTATATCATGACTATCATGACATATTATTTGAAGTCTCTCCTATTGATTTATATTTATATTGTTTCTAAATGTTTATAGAAGCAAAAAAAGAATTTTTTTTAAAAAACCTACATGTTCGTTTAACAAGAAGGTACTTTTATAGGAAAGGTTTCTCAGTATTGTAATTACTATGCATGAATATTTTGAGTTTTAAGGTCAGCTGGTTAATGATTAATTTCCTTGTAGAAATGATTTAAATTTCCTGGTTCACCAGCATTTTATCAAATTCCTAGTTTCTCTGTATTTTAAAACTTTCGCAAAAGAGTGAGCAAGACAAAATTATTATTATTCATATATGCTTTTTCAAGTAACCTTGAACGTTATATAAATAATGTTAATAAATATAATAGCTACATATTAAAGATATTTGTTATTATACCCATGTAATTTATAAATCTACATCTAATTTGCCTGTATATAATCATAGCCTTTTTTTGTTTTGGATTATGCATTCTGGATACCAGTCTTCCGTTGGTTAGGTGGAAAATTTTCTCCAAATCTTTCAGATATATTTCATTTTATTAACAGTATTCGTATTTATATAAAAATGTTCATATCTAATATGTTTTATTTGCATAAAGAATACACTAAATAGAAAATAATTAAATGCTTAATACACCTGATATAGCTTCTTTAAAAACTTTTTTCTTAAAAAAAGTCCCTCTCATATGTATCTTCATAATAGTAAACAATGTGTTTATATCTTGAAGTTGTAGATTGACTTTACTGAACACGGTGAGAAACAATAGCTCACTTACATTATTTTCGTTTCTTTTTTTTTCCCAAACTTAAATTGTTATATCAATGTTTATGTTTTTGTTTACTATAAATATTTAAACCTTTACTTTGTTCTTCAGCATTTTGATTCTATGTATGGTGATGGTATTAGTTTTCTTATTTTCTTAACTTTTATGTCTCGCCCACTGATAACCACCCGTCAGTGATGTCTTAATGTTACATTCTCAAGATTTCACTATTTTCAATATGTTCTGGAATCATTATTGAGATTCCTGAGCTTTATCAGTTGATTCCAAAGGTGAAAAAAACCAAATTATATTTATTATTAAATCCACATAGTATTTGTTTCTCTTGAGCCAAGTAGTTAAGCAAAGGTAATAGCATCAGGGTCAAACGGTTTTCTTAATCCTTGCATTGAGCACTTAATGCCGTGTTATATTTTAGTTTACTTTTAGTTTTAGTTCACTTTAGTTTAATTTAAATCTCTAATAATTTTTTTAAAAATTTTCCTCAATTTTACTTTGTTCATCAGTCATCTGACTTCTCTATTGAGAACTTCCATTCTCGATACCAGTCTGCATCCACAGAATCTTGGTATGCTTCAGAACTGTCAAGCAGTGACTTCCCTTCCACTACCTCCTAGTTTTCTCCAAGTATTTCTTGCTGGGTTTTCATTTTTTTAAGTACATGATGTCATATCTTTCATAGAAATTATAAACAAAAAACCTTTCAGCTCTCCTTGTATGTCTGCAAATGTTTTCTTGTTTCCTGACACTCAGTCTGCAATTTGAATGAATACATTTCTGGAGTGAAAATGATTTTTTCTCATCCCTTTGAAGGCCTTTGTTGTTGTACTCAGTACTACTAAAAGGAAATCTGGTGAAAGTGCAACTACTGAAACTTTAAAATGAGTTGATTTATTTTTGTTCCTCTTCCATAAAAATTTAGAATCCACTTGTCTTTGGAATGCTATATTTCCCAAGGACGAATCTATTGTAGTTAATTTATTCTGCTTATTATTGGACAAGTAATTTACATTTGAAACTCTATGTATTGCTCTAGCAAACGTAATTTTTTTTCTCAGAATTTCTCCAATAATTTTTTTTCCTCTTCATTCTCACATATCTTGCTTTCTGGAACTAATTTTACATTCCAACTATAGCTGGGATTTCTCATAACTATTAGCATTTATTTTATAATTTTTATCTATTTCTACTTTTGTGCTAAATTTTGTAAGTATTCACAGACATTATCTCTATGGCAAAAAGAAAAAAAAAATCCCTCTCTTCATTTAGTCTTTTGTGCTAACCAACCCATCTATGAAGGATTTTATTGTTGTAATTAAACTTTCTTCCACTAAATATACTAATTATGGTAGTATAATGTTTATTGTAATGTAACTTGCTTGTTACTACAGTTAGTAATAAAAAGGTACCATACATTTATGATTTATCACAAAAAGTTGTGGTTTATCACAAAACAATTGTCCACTGAAAATCAGTTGAGAGTTCTGCACTTCAGAAACACAGTAGCTTTTCCCATTACATGGCTCAGCCATTCTTTAGATCCTGGAGACTTTCAATGGGTCCTCTGCATGTGTAAGACAACGACAAAGAAATGGGAATATGGAGGCCCTCAAAATAGGTTGGAGTCACAGGAGCACGGGAGAAGAAATAAAGTTTCTGATTAGGAAAACTCTTTTTTTAAGATTTCTTTTAACTTTTATTCTAGATACAGGGGCACGTGTACAGGCTTGTTATATAGGTAAACTCATGTCATGGGGTTTTGCTGTATAGATTATTTTGTCACACAGGTACTTAGCATGGTACCGAACAGATACCATCGTACCGATATTTTTCTGATCCTTGCCCTCCTCCAACTCTCCACCCTCTAGTAGGCCGTAGTATCTATTGTTCTGCTTTTTGTATTCACCTGATGTTATCATTTAGCTCCTACTTATAAGTGAGAATATGTGGTATTTGTTTTTCTGTTCCTGCATTAGTTTGCTAAGGATAATGACATCCAGGTCCATCCCTATTGCTAGAAAGGACATGATCTCACTATTTTAATGGCTGCATACTATTCCATGGTGTATATGTATCATATTTTTTAAATCCAATCTACCATTGATGGGCATTTAGATTGGTTCCATATCTTGGCTATTGTGAAAAGTGTTGCATTGAACATACATGTGTATGTATCTTTATGACAGAATGATTTGTATTTCTTTGGGTGTGTACCCAATAATGGGATTGCTGGGTCAAATGATAATTTTGTTTTTAGTTCTTTGAGGGATTGTGACATTGCTTTCCACAATGGTTGAACTAATTTATTAAATATACTCTCACCAACAGTCTATAAATTTTCCCTTTTCTCTGCCACCTCGCCAATCTGTTATTTTTTTATTTTATAATAATAGCTGTTCTAACTAGTGCCAGATAGTATCTTACTGTGGTTTTGATTTGCATCATTTCTGACACTGAGGATTTTTTCATACGCTTCTTGGCCACGTGTATACCTTCTTCTGAAAAGTGTCTGTTCATTTATTTTGTCCACTTTTTAATGGGGTTGTTTTTGCTTGTAAATTTACTTAAGTTCCTGATAGATTTTGGATATTAGATCTTTGCTGAATGCATAGTTTGCAAATATTTTTCCCATTCTTTAGATTGTCTGTTTACTCTGTTGGTAGTATCTTTTGCTGTGCAGAAGCTCTTTAGTTTAATTAGGCCTCACATGTCAATTTTTGCTGTCAATTTTGCTGTCAATTTCTGTTGCAATTGCTTTTGGTGTGTTCATCATAAAATCTTTGCCAATTTCTATGTCCAAAATGGTATTTCCCAGGTTATCTTCCAGGGTTTTAGTAGTTTTGGTTTCACATTTAAGTCTTTAACCCATATTGAGTTGATTTTGTATATAGTGTATGGAAGGAGTTCAGTCTCACCCTTCTGCATATGGCTAGTGAGTTATAACAGAACTATTTATTGAATAGAGAGTCCATTCTCCATTGCTTATTTTTATCAGTTTTGTTGAAGATCAGATGACTATAGATATGCAGCATTATTACTGGGCTCTCTTTTCTGTTTCATTGGTCTGTGTATCTGTTTTTCTATCGGTATATGCTGTTTCGGTTACTCTAGCCGTATAGTAGTTTGAAGTCAGGTAATACAATACCTCCAGCTTTGTTCTTTTTGCTTGGTATTGCCTTGTCTATTTGGACCATTTTTAGTTTCATATGAACTTTGAAATACTTTTTTTCTAGTTCCTTGAAGAATTTTATTGGTAGTTTGATAGGAATAGCATTTAATCTATACATGTATTTGGGTAGTATTGTCACAGGATGCTTGGGCTGTTGCCCTTCCAGCCAGAAACCTTTCTGGCCTGTGGTGCCTTTGCCTGAGTTGTGCTCAGGCCTGCTGGACTCATTCTGCAAACTTGGCCTGGAAGGTTGTGCTTGGCTTGAACTACTGAACTGGATTCCATGCCTGCTTAGGGTAAGCCAGGAGCAGAGCAGTGAGGGGTGTGTGAGCAAGCAAGCATGGGGTTCAGTCACTGTGCACAGCCTTGCATGCTGGCTGCAGTGGGGCAGGCAGCTCCAGGCACCAGCATGGGCACTGATGCCCTCTGAGGCTGTAGCTGAAACAGGTGCACTGCAAGCAGCTTCCACAGAGGGCACCAGGGAACACGATGGAAGCCTGGAACACCTGGAAGCTTGGAGATGCCAGAAACTACAGAGCTCCAAAGAGGGTGTCACAGACGTGGCTCCTAGATCTGGGCTACAGCTCTTCTCTCTTCTCTCCTTCTTCTCACTCACAATGTGGTGAGCAAGAGGTATTTCAGCTCTGGTTGTGTTACAGCTCATTCAGTCATGCCATTTGGCAGGTCCCAAGTTCTTGTCCTGTGCCCAGGAAGAATGAGGCATGTGGACAAGTAAAGGGTGAGCAAAGTGAAGAGGTGCTTTATTGAGTGACAGAACAGCTCAGAGGAGACCCACTCTGCAGGCACATCATGTGAATGAGTGTGCAGATCTCAGCAGAGAGGAGAGCCGCAGTGGGTAGCTCCTCTCCACAGACAGGTCGTCTCATCGTCCGCTCGGCTCTCAGCAGAAAGGAGACCCAGTGTGGGTAGCTCCTCTCTGTGGGGAGGTCCTCCTGTCATCTGCCTGAGTCTGGCTGAGTCCAGTGGTTTTTATGGGCTTCAAAGTGGAGGAAGTGCATGATGACTGATCCATGGGCAGCCATGGGTGGGCCCAGAAAAAGCACCCTAAGTTCTCACTCACGTCTGCAGAACTGGCAGCCTGGACCCCAGACCTCAAGCTGTCTCTAGCTGACGGTGGGATTTCACTGGGGACCCGCCACTTTCCACCTAGGAGCCTGTCTCCCCACCACTGCCATTAATCTGCCATCAATTGTGCCCACAGTGCCGAGGCTGTTCATACTGAGGGGTGCCTGGAGGCCAGTGCGGAGCCACCACTAGCCCTCCCTTAGGCTCCCTCAGCCTACTTACCCTGCTCATTAGTGCTCAAAATCTGGAGCGGGCCGAGGCAGCAGGGGGCTGATGTGTCAGCACTGCCTTGTGTGCACGCACACCTGGCTGGGTTGTGACAGCACCCGTGCTTGGCCGCAATTTTGCTCCAAAATCAGAGCAGGCGCTCGGAGCAGAGAGGGGCCAAGCAGCAAGAGCAGGCACTTCCAAGCCTGTGGGGCTAGGGGGACTTCCCAGGCCCCCGAGAGTGCAGCGATGTCCGGGTTCACAGCAGCAGCTGGGCAGCTGCAGCTGTGCCCAGAGGGCAGGGCTCCCACCCCTCACACTTGGAAGCGGGTTGGGCTTTCTCCTGTTTCTGGCTCCTGCAGACTCTGGAGCACACAGCCCCAGCTGTACCTCCCTCACTGCAGCCGGTGTCATAACAGCAGCTACTGCAGACAGGCCACCATTGTCATCATTATGACTATTTTAACAATATCAATTCTTTCTATCTATGAGCATGAAAGGTTTTTCCATTTGTTTGTGTCTTTTTTTTTTTTTTTTTTGAGACAGAGTCTCACTCTGTTGCCCAGGCTGGGGTGCTGTGGCATGATCTCAGCTCACTGCAACCTCTGTCTCCTGAGTTCAAGCACCACTTCTTCCTCTGCCTCCTGAGTAGCTGGGATTACAGGCACCTGCCACCATGCCAGGCTAATTTTTTCTATTGTTAGTAGAGACAGAGTTTCTCCACGTTGGCCAGGCTGGTCTCGAAATCCTGACCTCAGATGATCTCCCTGGCTTGGCCTCCCAAAGTGCTGGAATTACACACATGAGCCATCATGCCCAGGCTTCATCACTGATTTATTTGAGCAGTGTTTTTTAATTCTTGTCGTAAAGATCTTTCCCCTCCCTGGTTAGCAGTATTTCTAGATATTTTATTCTTTTTTTTGTAGCAATTGTAACTAGGATTATGTTCCTAATTTGGCTCTCAGCTTGAATGTGGTGGTACGTATGAATGCTACTGATTTTTGTACATATATTTTGTATCCCAAAACTTTGCTAAAGTTGTTTGTCAGCTTAAGGAGTTTAGGGGCAGAAACTATGAGGTTTTCTAGATATAGAATAATGTTATCCACAAATAGGGATAGTTTGACTTCTTCTCTTCCTATTTGGATGTCTTCTATAAATAAATTCTCTCTCTTACCTGATTGCTCTGGGAAGGACTTGTAATCCTATGTTGAATAGGAGCTGTGAGAGAGGGCATCCTTATCTTACTCTGTTTCAAGGGGAAAAAATAGTGTGTGCTGCTCTCAGGGAGAGAAGAAAAGGTGGTGAGTAAATAATCCATCTTCTACTGGAACATTCACGTAGGCAGAAGAGCCTTCCATGTTACATTAAAGAATTTGGCTTTTTCTTGGAGATAATGAGGTTCTGAAGCACGTTGAGATTTTTAGCCAGCACCATCAGTTGTGTAATTTAGAAACATTCCTCTGATATGCTCTGTAAATTATAGATTTTACTTGAATAAAGAGAACTCAGGAGAATGTTGTCAACCAGGTGTTTGGGACCATAAGAATGAATATGGATAAGAAGAGATGTGAGAACATTGAAAAGATAATTTTAAGGCAACAACAGGGTCTGGTGGTGATTGCAGGTTAGTATTGAGAGACGATGAAAAGTCAAATAATACAGACAAGTTTCTAATTTTCCCAATGGGCTGAATGGTGTCAGTATTGACTAAGTAAGGGACTTTGCAAGAGAAATACAATAAGAGGAAGGATTTGCTTATTTTGGAGAATACATAGAAATTCTCGTAAGTGTTTTGGTTTGTGGTTTTGTAACTCAAGAGGAACATAGGGCAGAAAAAGACACACTTAGAAGGTATTATTTTATTGATTCTAATAATGATAAAGAATAAATGTAAGCCAAAGGGAGTATCTATTTTCATTATATTCACAGCACCTAAATATTGTAGATATTAAGTATGTTTTTAAAAGTTATTTTTGAGATAATAGAAATAATGCTAACATCAGAAATTTTGAATGTTTTGAAATACTGATGAAGAGATAACATGAAAAGAGGTTGTTATTAAAATAAACCAGTTGATATTTGACCAGGTTAATTACTCAGCGTAAAGAGGGCAGACTGAACCCAATGTATGAATAAAGAAATTAATCTTTGGCCGTAAAAATGGAGGGTCTTCCATTGTAATGAGAGGAGAAGACATATTAGCATAAAGATTACTTCTGATACTTAATGCAGTTCCTATATCATGGCTGACATTTTCTCTGTAAAGTGGAATGGGGAGTAGTAGAACAGGGTATTTGAAAAGTGCGAGGTTTTAAAACAGCTACTATAGAGATGAAGAGAAGAACTAATCAGGGAAGATATGCACGAGATTCAATACTTATTTGTAAGTAGTGCAAAATAGTGTTTTGAGAATCAGAATGTGGCATAAAGGGGAATAGATTCACTTAAGGAGAAAATACAGACAAAGCTTCTATGTATAATTTGTGAAGATACCTTGAGGACAAGAAGGGTTTCAACATGGAAAACGCAGGGAAAGGGTAGCATTAGCGAAGACATGCAGAAGTGGGTAAGGAGCCATGTTGCCTACATAACAGAAATCTCTGTGCTGCTGGTTTAGGGCTGGAAGAGGAAGGGAAGCTGGTCATTTATTTGGGGGCTACACCATCTAAATATTTAATTTCCTGCTGAGGGACTTGGATTTTGTTCTCTCAAAATCGATGTTTCAAGAAAGAAAGAAACAAACAACAACAAAAAACATGGTTTTTCAGGATTGGTGAGGAATAAGCAGGCACATACTTGAAAATATATTAGAAGTGATTCTGATTCTTTTTTTTATCATTATACTTTAAGTTCTAGGGTACATGTGCACAACGTGCAGGTTTGTTACATATGTATACATGTGCCATGTTGGTGTGCTGCACTCATCAACTCGTTATCTACATTAGGTATATCTCCTAATGCTATCCCTCCCCTCTCCCCACTCTCCACAACAGGACCTGGTGTGTGATGTTCCCCTTCCTGTGTCCAAGTGATCTCATTGTTCAATTCCCACCTATGAGTGAGAACATGGGGTATTTGGTTTTCTGTTCTTGCGACAGTTTGCTGAGAATGATGGTTTCCAGCTGCATCCATGTCCCTACAAAGGACACAAACTCATCCTTTTTTTATGGCTGTATAGTATTCCATGGTGTATATGTGCCACATTTTCTTAATCCAGTCTGTCACGGATGGACATTTGGGTTGATTCTAAGTCTTTGCTATTGTGAATAGTGCCACAATAAACATATGTGTGCATGTGTCTTTATAGCAGCACGATTTATAATCCTTTGGGTATATACCCAGTAATGGGATGGCTGGGTCGAATGGTATTTCTAGTTCTAGATCCTTGAGGAATCACCACACTGTTTTCCACAATGATTGAACTAGTTTACAGTCCCACCAACAGTGTAAAAGTGTTCCTATTTCTCCACATCCTCTCCAGCACTTGTTGTTTCCTGATTTTTTAATGATTGCCATTCTAACTGGTGTGAGATGGTATCTCATTGTGGTTTTGATTTGCATTTCTCTGATGGCAAGTGATGATGAGCATTTTTCCATGTGTCTGTTGGCTGTATGAATGTCTTCTTTTGAGAAGTGTATGTTCATATCCTTTGCCCACTTTTTGATGGGGTTGTTTTTTTTCTTGTAAATTTGTTTGAGTTCTTTGTAGGTTCTGGATATTAACCCTTTGTCAGATGAGTAGATTGCAACAATTTTCTCCCATTCTGTAGGTTGCCTGTTCACTCTGATGGTAGTTTCTTTTGCTGTGCAGAAGCTCTTTAGTTTAATGAGATCCCATTTGTCAATTATGGCTTTTGTTGCCATTGCTTTTGTTGTTTTAGATATGAAGTCCTTGCTCATGCCTGTGCCCTGAATGGTATTACCTAGGTTTTCTTCTAGGGTTTTTATGGCTTTAGGTCTAACATTTAAGTCTCTAATCCATCTTGAATTAATTTTCGTATAAGGAGTAAGGAAAGGGTCCAGTTTCAGCTTTCTACTTACGGCTAGCCAATTTTCCCAGCACCATTTATTAAATAGGGAGTCCTTTCCCCATTTCTTGTTTTTGTCAGGTTTGTCAAAGATCAGATGGCTGCAGATATGTGGTATTATTTCTGAGGGCTCTGTTCTGTTCCATTGGTCTATATCTCTGTTTTGGTACCAGTACCATGCTGTTTTGGTTACTGTAGCCTTGTAGTATAGTTTGAAGTCAGGTAGCGTGATGCCTCCAGCTTTGTTCTTTTGGCTTAGAATTGTCTTGGCAATGTGGGGTCTTTTTTGGTTCCATATGAACTTTAAAGCAGTTTTTT